>NW_022196544.1:0-247198 GCF_008641045.1 Pistacia vera
AAATAGAGTATAAGTGTATTTATAAATGTTATTTTTAGTATTTTTAATTAAAATTAAACTTGTTAAAAGAAAAACTAAATTTAAAAGTGAGAGATAATGATAAATTAGACGGGGGCTAAAAATCTATTCCAATGGATATATTGGCACTCCTATTAATGAGTTCAAGAAACTCCGCTTTTTAATAACTTTTAAAATGTCAAATTTATCACTATATTAAATTATCAAAATTAAGTTTAATTTCTAATTCTTTACAAATACTTTTGACACCCTACATTTATCTTATTTAATTTCTAATAATTTAATCAAAATTGAATTAGAAAATAAAAAATTATCCAAATTGCAGTTAATATAACAAGTTTACCCTCCTATAATATTCATAATTGAACAAGGAAATTACTAATTTACCCTTACTTTTATATCTTAATATTGTACCTAATACCAAAAAGTTTGAAATCTTACAAAAACACCGCTAAAAAATAAGTCAGTCTCTACAAGTTTGAAATATTGCAAACACACCCCCGTGACAGTTAAGGTTTTGATTTTTCCGGCCACATTATGATAACCAAAATTCAATCTGATTCTACCACTTGAGCCATCAGCCTCCACTTTACAAAACTCATCTAACCTTAGAACTTGGTAGCCTCTCGTTCGTTGGTCGGGACTCACATATTGGGTTGATTTTCCAACCAATTTCTGGTCGATTCTGGTGTCCAAAATTTAATCCAACACCACCCCTGAAACCACTGGTCTTCACTCTACATAATCCCTCTAACTCCAGCATTTGATAGCCTCGTCGACGATCAAATTAGAGATTTGGTGAACAATTGAAAATAGTAAACTGGATCGGAGAGGGCATCGATTACTGGTCAGTACAGTCCAATTTTCAAAACATTGTTTTCAAGTTCATGATAAGACCGGTCACAATCCCCTCCTTGAGATCCAAGACGGCCTTGTAAGACATGGACTAGCTAGCTATTTGCTAACTAGCTATTATCGATGAAATCAAAGCACCGAGAGAAGCATGAGGAGAGAAAAAAAATCAGTAAAGTTTGTTTTGTTTTTGAATTTTGAATTTTTATTGTTGCTAAAGTGTTTGGGCTCCACACCGAGTGAGAGTTGTGAGATACTAATACGTGTATGGTAGAGGATTGCATGGGGAAAGGTAGTTTTGGTGGTCCCACTGAATCATTCTCCATCATCCATTCATCTTTGTTTGTTTCCATTACGAGTAATGTTATAGACATCGAAATTTTATACCGAATTTTTGTACTGAAGGACATGACAACCAGTAAGACAAGACTATGCTGGAGTCTTTCATGAATGAACGGTCATCCAACATTTATGGACGTCCACCCATATTTAATGGACTCCCGTTCATATTATATGGACGGGTGTCCATTTACTATGGACGGGCGTCCATATAAGATGGACACCCGTCCAAAAAATTTTAAAAGAAAAATAATGGATGCCTATCCATCTTATATGGACAGGTGTCTATTTACTATGGAAGCCCGTCCAAAAAATTTTAAAAGCAAATAATGGGTGTCTGTGATTATTAAACAGACGTCCGTGATTATTGGACGACCGTTCACCTATAATGGACGCCCGTCCATGAGAAAATAACAATGGACTCTCGTTTATATAATATGGACGGGAGTCTATTTACTGTGGACGGACGTTCACCTAGAATGGATACCCGTCCATTGTTTAAAAAAAAAAAAAATTAAAACAAAAATTATGGACGTCCGTCCATATAATATATGGACGGATGTCCATATTCAATGGACAGACGTTCCTTTTAGATGGACGCTTGTCCATTGTTTGATTTAAAATTTTTTACAACATTTGAGTCTCAATCCAAAAAGTAAATGTTGCTATCTTCATTAAATTTTTGTCTATATTCAAAGTAATTGGACAAGTGTCATGAGAATAAGGCATTAAATTTTTGTCTATATTTGGACAAGTGTCATAAGAATAAGGCACTAACTCAATTAGGATCGAGAGAACCCTATATCTTTAATTGTCGGATGAGTTGGATCATATATTAAAAGTAATCCATAAATTTCTTCAGTTTGGCTGCAATAAACATAAATAAACAAGTGACAACACAGATCTGAAAACCCAGATCTAAAACTCACCGGAAACACAGATCTGAGAGAGAATGCGAGACTACTGAGGTCTGAGGTGAGTGAGCCGTGAGGTGAGCCCGACAGAGAATGAGAGACAGAGAATGCAGTTGTGCGTGGGCATGCAGCGGTGAGAAATCTGAGAATCAGAGACTGAGATTGAGTGTAGATCTGTTGTAGTGTTGTGTACTTGTGTTAGTGTTAGACACAAAGTGACAAGACTATCAGACAGAGGAAAAGACTAACAGACACAAGGGGTAGTTATTTTTCACAAGAGTAGACTGTAGAGTAAAAAATGCAAAAAATAAAAACAAATAATAAAAATAATTTCGGTTCAGCAAACCGGTTCGGGGTAACCGAATTTTATTTTACCAAAACCAAAATCGAACGGATTTTCGGTTTTTAATAATCAAACCGAAACCGAACCAAAACCAGAAAAAAACCGGATTTTCGTCGTCGGGGTTTCAGTTCGGTTCGGTTTTGGGTTTTTTTTTTCACCCCTACTTGGAGTGAAAGAACGATATAGTGTTGACAACTCTTGAAATCAAGAACTGACCTGCATAAGGTTCTGTAGCAATTTGGAAGGGGGGAAAAAGTGGGCTAACACCCAGCGAGGGGAAAAATTATATAAAGTTTTCTGAAAACGTATAAGTGTAATGGCTCTTCTATTTATTATTTTTTCTAAATAAACTTCTCGTAATTCTCTTATGGCTGTTAAGGTGTATAATGAAAATGAGTCAATAACTATTTCACCTTATCTACCATTTTCTAATGAAATTACAGAAAATCCTTATACAGTATTAGAATAATGATTTTTCCCTTGTGTCATAGTGAAAACTTTGTTGACCTTGTTGTGACGCTGTCTTATAAAAAATTAAAAAGCCATCTTTAGTAGGGTTTTAATACTTCTGCAAAATCCCAAGGGCCGCATGTAAGTACCACTATACTAGGGTGTTAATGGATAGGCTTATAGTTGACACGTTTCTTCTATAATGATCCCAAACTTAGGGGAAGTTTACGAGAAAAACCAATGTCTTTCTCTCTGTGGTGAAGAAAGAACGGCCACGGCAGTGCCACGACCACGACCACGACCACGACCTTTAAGTTGCTTGCACCTGAGTTGGGGAAAATAAAACAGAACCATAAAAGCGAAGAAAAGAGGAATGCAGAATACGATGGATCACTACAGGGTATTGGGTTTAAACAGAAACGCAACAAGAGAGAAATAAAAGAAGCCTTCAGAAAACTGGCTTTGAAATATCATCCAGACAAGCACTCTCAATCCGCAAAGGCCGTTAGAGAAGACGCAACCTTCAGATTCAAGCAGGTTTGAGGCCTACGAGGTTCTGAGTGACGATCTTAAACGCACCATTACGATATTCATATAAAAATTATAATAGTAATAGATATGGTCACTCTTACGTAATTATGGATATGGGTATGGCACGCGCTCTGCCTCTGCCCTTACTGCCCATTCCGGTGACGGTTCTGTTTACAAGTTGGAGATTGCGCTTCGGTTTATGGCCACGCGCCCTTTCTTCTCAATTCGCCTTCGCTGGGTATGGATTTTTTTAATTTGCCTATATTTGTATATATCTTTGAATTGCTCAAATTCGAAGACTTTCCCTTAGAATTTGATATGAATATGAATACGGTATTTACATATGCTATGTTCTTGCTAAATTAAAGATGATTTTGCTTCACAATAGACATAGCTGATTCCGAAGTTTGAGTGTTTTGTGTTTAAAGATAATGTTTAATTGATGAGTCTATATGCGTACATTAAACTTGGAAGACTGTTGGAGACGTTCTGTACCTCAAGTGTTGTTAAATCTTGTTGTTGAGTTTTATGGCAGTTTATATTACATTACGTTAAAGTTTCATAGGAGAATAAAAATTGGAAGTCGGCTGATTTCTTATCTCTTTGTGTAAATTGAATGGATAGACGGTAATCGTCTATTGCTGATTGGCCAAATGTTATTGGGAGACAAATGAGTTCAAGAGGCTGCATTTATGATATTTCCCCAAGTTTTACTGTTTACTTAATTAATAAAATTCATAAGGCTAGCATGAGTAGTCTCTTCCTCCTCAGCTTTTCTCTGGGGTCGCAATCTATCTATAAACAGGCCTAGAAATGTATTCATCTCCTTGGGGCCTTTTGAGGGGGTCTCTTTCCATGAAGGTTTTGATAAAGAGTATGGATTTTGAGAAGTCAGGTAATTTTTCATGCAGTCTTTTTAAACTGATAACCCACACACCCTTTCCTGAACGCTATGGATTGATTTGGAAGGATAAAGTTCCATAATTTGTCATGGTCTATTACTCTAAAGAGACTAAACTCTGATGACATAACTCAAGGAAACCAAGGATGTGTTTATCATCGAATTGGTATATTATGTACAAGGAAAACTCTGAAAGCCTTAACAACTTTTCCTACAGTGCTCCCTTGCCATGCAATCATAGCTTAATGTTGTTTCAGATTTTAATGCTTTTTTGTCAGACCCTCTCTTTTGTTACATTTTTCATGGAAGGTTATCACCCTTTGGAGGTAATGGAAAGTAGCTCTTTTGTGGGATAGAGCAATCATGGGTATATTCAAGGTATACGGACTGAGAGGGATATAAGAGATTTTTCAAAGGCAGTTTGGGAAATTTCTCATTCTTACGAGAAATAGAAGTATGATAACTCTCTAATACTTGGGCCCAGCTGGAATTTTTAAATGTAACCGACGCCTAACCGGCAAGCTTGACCTGGCCTGGGTATTTTCATCCCTAGTTGATAGTAAAAAATGGATGCGTGAATATAGGGAAGTGATTTTTAACTCTTATTCAGTTGATCAGTATCCACCATTGCTAAATACATCGTTCATAATTAAAAAAAAAAAAAAAAATCTCTTTAAACCTCATTTAATACTAAAAATAGCCCTATAAGGTTAATTAGGTTTATTTTCCTCAATTTCAAACTTAATTGTGGTTTTGGTTTAAACCATTTTTCCCCCAATCTCAAACTTAATTAGGTTTTTGTTACATACTGTTTCCCCTATTCCCTAATGTAAAATTTGCAACTTACTTTTTCTTTTACAAATTCATATTCATCTCATTGTGTGATTATTTTTTCTATAGTTTTAGTATTATATTTTCATCAAACAATCAAATATTTAAATAAAACAAATTGCTTCAATGGTTATGAAATTTATGGTTAGGTTTATGTAAGATAAAATGTTAAAAATTAAAACAAAAATATAAAATCAAAGAAAGTACAAGGGGTTAATATCATGAAAATGCAAAGGATAATATCAATTTCTCGCTTTTCCTCTCAGTAACAAAACAGAAGCTAAACAAAACTTTAAAGTTTACATTTTCTCAAGCTTGAGTCACTTTTTCCCCAAATTCTCTCAAAATTTAAAAAAGATAATATCAAATAACCACTGAAAAGAAGAAGATCGAAACAATTACTTGAACACCCGAGTCGGGGACCCCAACCATTACGTTCTCGGGAAGTGTATCAGTGGCGAGCTTGCGTTTGAGTGGATTGGGTAGGCGTGGGGGCAATGGACTCTTCATCTTGGAAGGTGCTGGAGAAGGCGGAAGAAGTAAGTTCAGATCTGATTGCATTCCGATGAGTAAACTAAAGAGAGAGAAGAGAGAAGGGCCTGTTAATTTGGGCAAGATTGTTGAGATTGAGGGCGTTGGAGACAAGAAGAGGAGAGGAGAGAGAAATGTAGCCGTTAGAGAGTTTTGAATTTTGTAGACAGAGAAAGAGAGTGATTATTCACATTTATTTATTTTTTGTCGGGAAAGCTTTTTTTAAATGAGTTCAAGGTGATGGAAAATAATACAGTCACCAAAAGTAATACACTGAATGATGTGGTACAATCCTGACCGTCGATTAATTATAACTTAATCGACGGTCAGGATTACATCACGTCATTTGATGCATGAATTCGATGCACTACTTTCGGTGACTGTAGCATTACTCTTAGAGTTAGGGGTGGAAAAATCTGGTCAACCGGATTCTTAAACCGAACTGGTTTTCAGTTCAAAAAAATTATTGAACCGAAACCGGTCCAGTTTCGATTAAAAACCGGTTATGAACCGAACTGAAAATTCGGTTCGGTTAACCGGTTTTAAACCGGTTATTGGGCTGCATTTTTTGGCCCAATTATGAATTATGGGCTGTATTTTTCGGCCCAATTTGGTCACACTCCACTTTGGCCCATTTTTTTTTCCAAATTTTTTTTTACTATCAAAACAAACAAGCAAATTTCCATAAAGTTGCTTTCATCTTCACTCCAATTTGTCCAAATTCAACTTTTATTTTTTGAGGATTGTTTTTGCTGTCATCGACAATATCTTAACCACTTCCAAATTTGATATGGACAAGAAAGCTTATTTTTTTCAAGAGATTAGCAATCATCAATTACAAAAGAGCCCGTGAATGAAATCTAGAACACATCAGAAAAGAGATTTTTCTTATTGCTATTTCGGTTCGTAATACAATGTGTGAGGATCATATGAAATACATATATTATTATAACATGAATATGAAGTAAAAGGGTTCCTACTGATCCAATTAATTATCGGGAATCATTCTTGGCGATAAGAGTTCCAACCGTCCAAAGCAGACAAAACAAATTGAGCAACTTTTGGGAAGAGAAAGAAGGAAGATAATGGGCGTGCAACATTCCTTTATTAGACAAAAAGATTAAACAAAATCATTTTCAGTTGACTTATTTTACGTAATATGATTTCATAAGGAAAAAGAGAGAACCNAAAGCAATTTGTTGGGTGGATAAATATTTTCATATTTCATCCATTACACTTTATTAAGCATTGTCCCTTCATATTCTTTTGGGATGTGAGTTTCCAAAAGATAGGCTGGATGTACTGGATTTTTTATCTTCAGCATGCTCCTCTATTAATTTGATGTGGGTATGAATGGTAAGAAATTGAATTGGATGTTATTCTTTCTCTTGATAAACGGCTTGTCTTATAAGTTGACTCTCCCTGATCCAGAAGGTATAAATAATTTGTGTTTTGTTGTGGAAAGATGGTGCTGATATTCTAGAAGATAACCGTTATGGTCTAGAAGAACCAGTGACAAACTCACGTGTGGCCCGCTCTATAAAGTAGTTAAGACTAGAGCTGGGCATTTGGGTCACACGTGAGTTTGTCACTGGTTCCAAATGCCCAGCTCTAGTCTTAACTACTTTATAGAGTGGGACAAACTCAGCTGGGCATTTGAGACCCAAATGCCCAGCTCTAGTCTTAACTACTTTATAGAGCGGGCCACACGTGAGTTTGTCACTGGGCCAGCTTCAAAAACCGGTCCTAAGACCGGTCCTCCGATCCCAGCTCCAAAAACCAGTCCTAGGACCAGTCCTTGGGAGGACCAATCCGGACCAGGCCTAAGGAGGAGAGCTCGGGCCCTCCACTGGGCCCTCCTCCAAGGCCCGGGCCTGGGCCCAAATTTTTTTTACCTTTTATCAATTTAGTCTTTTGTAAAATTACATGAAACCCCCTAAAATAAGTATAAATTTAAGGATTAAAATGAAATTTTATAAAATTTATTTAAAAAAAAAAAATTTAACCGTTGGCTACCAACGGTCAACTCACACCAACGATTATATTTATATAATTATAAGTTTTTTTTTTTCATTTTTCCCCCTACAACTACACTATAAATAACCCTAAAACCTTTAATTTTTTTCACACCAATCAATCTCTCATTCTTTTATTCTCTCAATCTCTCTATTCCAAATCTCCAATCAATTTCTCATTCAATTTATATTTATAATNGTCAGAGTTCTCCGATCGCGTGGCCAGATCGCAGATCGCACATGTTAGAATTCTCCAATTGCGTGGTCAGATCGCTGATCGCACGCTCAAATCGCACGTTCAAGACCGTTCAATCGCCCAGATCACGTGGCTAGATCGCTTATCACATGCTCATGTTGTCCTCGTTATATGCTCAGGTCGAGCCTAGATCGTGCTCGTTATGTACTCAGGTCGAGCCCAGGTCATGCTCGTTATGTGCTCAGATCGAACCTAGGTCGTGCTCGTTATGCGTTCAGGTCGAGCCCAAGTCGTGCTCAGGTCGAGTTCGGGTCGTGCTTGTTATTCGTTCAGGTCGAACCTAGGTCGTGCTCGTTATGAGCCCAGATCGTGCTTGTTATGTGCTCAAGTCGAGCCCAGGTCGTGCTCGTTATGTGCTCAGGTCGAGCCCAGGTCGTGCTCGTTATACGTTCAGGTCGAGCCCAGGTCGTACTCGTTATTCGTTCAGGTCGAGCCCAGGTCATGCTCATTATAAGCCCAAGTCGTGTTCGTTACGTGCTCAAGTTGAGCCCAGGTCATGCAGGTTATGCATTCAGGTCGTGCTCGTTATGTGCATATTGAGTTCCTTTAGCTCAGATTGAGCTCGTTTTACTCTCGAGTTGAGCTCGTTTTGTTTTCAGGTCGAGCTCCTAACAGATTTCAGGTCGTTTTCCTAACAGATTTCAGATCGTTTTCCTAACAGATTTCAGTTTGAGACTGCAGCAATTCAGATCAAAGACTTAGTTTCTAAAGTGCGATTATGCACTTCAAAAATTGGGGGGCTTCTGTTATGCCTCAAAAGTCACGCCTATGTCAGGTCTTTTAATATCTTCTTGTACCAGTTGTCAAGCCCATATCTCCAAAGATATTCTCACCAACCATATCTCCTTTCAAGAAATGAATGGACGAGAACCTTCCATGTATCAAGGCAACTAGCAAAACACTCATTGCATTAAGTGTTTAGGTGTATAAATTAGCACTCCTCTTCCCGAAGAAGGAGGCTGGGCTGAGATTTGAGCTTCATTTTCATTATCTCTCTGTAAACACTGCATTTCTTCATCTTTGTATGCCTTACGGACAAAATAATAGACATAGTCTGTGAGCAATAAAATAACAGTGGATGTAGGAGTCGCTTGTTAAGCATCCGAACCACTATAAAAATCCCCTCTTGCCAATCTTTTATTTACTTTTCTGCAAAATATATAATCTCAGCTCCATATTCAAATCTCATGGATCCATCACGTGTGTCTTCAGAGTCAGCTCAGCGTTTCCCATGTGCGAGTCGTTGGCGTCCAAAATCAAGCATCAACAATTTGGTGGCCCATGCAGGTCCGATTCTCAAACTTGCGTCCAAGTTCTTCAATCGTGCGGACAGATCATAGATCGCACGAGTCCGAGTTCTCCGATCACGTGGCCAGATCGTAGATCGCACGCATCAGCTCTCCAATCAAATGGCCAGATCGCTAATCGCGTGCATTATAGCTTCGATTGCGTGGCCAGATCGTAGATCGCACGTGTTAGAGTTCTCCGATCGCATGGCCAGATCGCAGATCGCACATGTTAGAATTTTCCAATTGCATGATCAGATCGCTGATCGCACGCTCAAATCGCTCGTTCAAGACCGTTCAGATTGTCCAGATCACGTGGCCAGATCGCTTATCGCAGGCTTAGGTCGTACTCGTTATATTATCAGGTCGAGCTCAGGTCGTGCTCGTTATGTACTCAGGTCGAGCCTAGGTCGTGCTCGTTATGTGCTCAAGTCGAGCCTAGGTTGCGCTCATTATGCGTTCAGGTCGAGCCTAGGTCATGCTCGTTATGAGCTCAGGTCGTGCTCGTTATATACTCAGGTCGAGCCCAAGTCGTGCTCATTATATGTTTAAGTTGAGCCTAAGTCGTGCTCATTATGAGCCCAGGTCGTACTCGTTATGTGCTTAAGTCGTGCACAAGTTATGCTCGTTATGCGTTCAGGTCGTGCTCATTATGTGCCCAGGTCGTACTCGTTATGTGCATATTGAGCTCGTTTAGCTCAGATTAAGCTCGTTTTGCTCTCAAGTTCAGCTCGTTTTGTTTTCAGGTTGAGCTCCTAACACATTTCAGATCGTTTTCCTAACAGATTTCAGTTCGAGCTCTTCAGTTCGAGACTACAGCAATTCAGATCACAGACTTAGTTTCTGAAGTGCGATTACGCACTTAAAAAACCGGGGGGCTTCTGTTATGCCTTAAAAGTCATGCCTATGTCAGCTCATTTAATCTCTTCTTGTACCAGCTGCTAATCCCATATCTCTAAAGATATTCTCACTAACCATATCTCCTTTCAAGAAATGAATGGGCGAGAGCCTTCCATGTGTCAAGGCAACTTGCAAAACACTTATTTATTGCATTAAGTGTTTAGGTGTATAAATTAGCACTCCTCTTCCCGAAAAAGGAGGCTGGGCTGAGATTTGAGCTTCATTTTCATTCTCTCTTTGTAAACACTGTATTTCTTCATCTTTGTATGCCTTACGGGCAAAATTATAGAAATAGTCAGTGAGCAATAAAATAACAGTGGATGTAGGAGTCACTTGTTGAGCATCCGAACCACTATAAAAACCCCCTTTTGCCAATTTTTATTTATTTTTCTGCAAAATATATAATCTCAACTTTATATTCAAATCTCATGGATCCATCACGTGTGTCTCCTGAGTCAGCTCAGCGTTTCCCACGTGCGAGTCATTGGCGTCCAAAATCAAGCGCCAACAGTTTGATGGCCCATGCAGATCCTATTCTCAAACCTGCGTCTAAGTTCTCCGATCGTGTGGACAGATCATAGATCGCACACGTCTGAGTTCTCCGATCACGTGGCCAGATCGTAGATCGCAAGCATCAGCTCTCCAATCGTGTGGCCAAATCACTAATCGCACACATTAGAGCTTTGATCGCGTGGCCAGATCGCAGATCGCATGTGTCAGAGTTCTCCGATCGCGTGGCTAGATCGCAAATCGCACATGTTAAAATTCTCCAATTACGTGGTCAGATCGCTGATTGCACGCTCAAATCGCACGTTCAAGACCGTTCAGATAGCCCAGATCACGTGGCTAGATCGCTTATCGCACGCTTAGGTCGTCCTCGTTATATGCTCAGGTCGAGCCTAGGTCGTGCTTGTTATGTACTTAGGTCGAGCCCATGTCATGCTTGTTCAGGTCGAGTCTAGGTCGTGCTCGTTATATGCTCAGGTCGAACCTAGGTCGTGCTCGTTATACTTTTAGGTCGAGCCCAAGTCGTACTCAGGTCGTGCTTATTATGCGTTCAGATCGAGTCTAGGTCGTGCTCGTTATGAGCCCAGGTCGTGCTCGTTATGTACTCAAGTCGAGCCTAGGTCGTGCTCGTTATATGCTAAGTTTGAGTCCATGTCATGCTCGTTATACGTTCAGGTCGAGCCCAGGTCGTGCTCATTATGAGCCTAGCTCATGCTCGTTATGTGCTCAAGTCGAGCCCAGGTCATGACCGTTATGCGTTCAGGTCGTGCTCGTTATGTGATTAGGTCGTGCTCGTTATGTGATTAAGTCGTGCTCGTTATGTGCATATTGAGCTCGTTTTGCTCTCAAGTTGAGCTCGTTTTGCTCTCAAGTTGAGCTCGTTTTGCTCTCAGGTTGAGCTCGTTTTGTTTTCAGGTCAAGCTCGTTTTGTTTTCAGGTCGAGCTCCTAACAGATTTCAGGTCGCTTTCCTAATAGATTTTAGATCGTTTTCCTAACAGATTTCAGTTCGAGCTCTTCAGTTCGAGACTGCAGCAATTCAGATCAAAGACTTAGTTTTTGAAGTACGATTACGCACTTCAAAAACTGGGGGGCTTCTGTTTTGCCTCAAAAGTCACGCCTATGTCAGCTCATTTAATGTCTTCTTGTACCAGCTGCCAATCCCATATCTCCAAAGATATTCTCATCAACCATATCTCCTTTCAATAAATGAATGGACGAGGGCCTTCCATGTGTCAAGGTAACTTGCAAAACACTCATTGCATTAAGTGTCTAGGTGTATAAATTAGCAGTCCTCTTCCCGAAGAAGGAGGCTGGGCTGAGATTTGAACTTCATTTTCATTCTCTCTCTGTAAACACTATATTTCTTCATCTTTGTATGCCTTACGGGCAAAATCATTGAAATAGTCAGTTAGCAATAAAATAACAGTGGATGTAGGAGTCGCTTGTTGAGCATCCGAACCAATATAAAAACCCCCTCTTGCCAATCTTTTATTTATTTTTCTGCAAAATATATAATCTCAGCTCCATATTCAAATCTCATGGATCCATCACGTGTGTCTCTAGAGTCAGCTCAGCGTTTCCCATGTGTGAGCCGTTGGCGTCCAAAATCAAGCGTCAACAGTTTGGTGGCCCATGCAGGTTCGATTCTCAAACCTGCGTCCAAGTTCTCCGATCATGTGGATAGATCATAGATCGCATGCGTCCGAGTTCTCCGATCACGTGGCCAGATCATAGATTGCACGCATCAACTTTCCAATTATGTGGCCAGATCGCTAATCGCACGCATTAGAGCTTCGATCGCGTGGCCAGATCGCAGATCGCACGTGTCAGAGTTCTCCGATCGCGTGGCTAAATCGCAGATCGCACATGTTAGAATTCTCCAATTGCGTGGTCAGATCGCTGATCGCACGCTCAAATCGCTCATTCAAGACCGTTCAGATCGCCCAGATCACGTGGCCAGATCGCCTAGATCACGTGGCCAGATCGCTTATCGCATGCTCAGGTCGTGCTCGTTATGTACTCCGGTCGAGCCCAAGTCGTACTCTTTCAGGTCGAGCCTAGGTCGTGCTCTTTCAGGTCGAGCCTAGGTTGTGCTCGTTCAGGTCGAGCCTAAGTTGTGCTCGTTATGTGCTCAAGTTGAGCCTAGGTCGTACCCGTTATACATTCAGGTCGAGCCTAGGTTGTGCTCAGGTCAAGCCCAGGTTGTGCTCGTTTTGCGTTTAGGTCGAGCCTAGGTCGTACTCATTATGAGCCGAGGTCGTGCTCGTTATGTGCTCATATCAAGCCCATGTCGTGCTCGTTATATGCTCAGGTCGAGCTTAGGTCGTGCTCGTTATACGTTTAGGTTGAGCCCAGGTCATGCTCATTATGAGCCGAGGTCGTACTCGTTATGTGCTTAAGTCGTGCCCAGGTCATGCTCGTTATGCGTTCAGGTCGTGCTCGTTATGTGCTCAGGTCGTACTCGTTATGTGCATATTGAGCTTGTTTAGCTTAGATTGAGCTCGTTTTGCTCTCGAGTTGAGCTCGTTTTGTTTTCAGGTCGAGCTCCTAACAGATTTCAGGTCGTTTTCCTAACAGATTTCAGTTCGAGCTCTTCAGTTCGAAACTACAGCAATTCAGATCAAAGACTTAGTTTCTGAAGTGCGATTACGTACTTCAAAAACTAGGGGGCCTCTGTTATGCCTCAAAAGTCACGCCTATGTCAGCTCATTTAATGTCTTCTTTTACCAGCTGCCAAGCCCATATCTCCAAAGATATTCTCACCAACCATATCTCATTTCAAGAAATGAATGGATGAGAGCCTTCCATGTGTCAAGGTAACTTGTAAAACACTCATTGCATTAAGTGTTTAGGTGTATAAATTAGCACTCCTCTTCCCGAAGAAGGAGGCTGGGCTGAGATTTGAGCTTTATTTTCATTCTCTCTCTGTAAACACTATATTTCTTCATCTTTATATGCCTTATGGGCAAAATCATAGAAATAGTCAGTGAGCAATAAAATAACAGTGCATGTAGGAGTCGCTTGTTGAGCATCCGAACCACTATAAAAACCCCCTCTTACCAATCTTTTATTTATTTTTCTGCAAAATATATAATCTCAGCTCCATATTCAAATCTCATGGATCCATCACGTGTGTATCCTGAGTCAGCTCAACGTTTCCCACGTGCGAGTCATTGGCGTCCAAAATCAAGCGTCAACAGTTTGGTGGCCTATGCATGTCCGATTCTCAAACCTGCGTCCAAGTTCTCCGATCGTGTGGACAGATCATAGATCGTACACGTCCGAGTTCTCTTGTCACGTGGCCTGATCGTAGATCGACGCATCAACTCTCCAATCGCGTGGCTAGATCGCTAATCGCACATATTAGAGCTTCGATCGTGTGGCCAGATCGTAGATCGCACATGTTAGAATTCTCCAATTGTGCGGTCAGATCGCTGATCGCACGCTCAAATCGCTCGTTCAAGATCGTTCAGATCGTCCATATCACGTGGCTAGATCACTTATCGCACGGTCAGGTCGTGTTTGTTATATGCTCAGGTCAAGCCCAGGTCGTGCTCGTTATGTACTTAGGTCGAGCCCAGGTTATGCTTATTCAGGTCGAGCCCAAGTTGTGCTGTTATGTGCTCAGGTCGAGCCTAGATCGTGCTCATTATGCGTTCAGGTTGAGCCCAGGTCGTGCTCAGGTCTAGCCCGGGTCGTGCTCGTTATGCATTCAGGTCGAGCCTAGGTAGTGCTTATTATGAGCCTAGGTCATGCTCGTTATGTGCTCAAGTCGAGCCTAGGTCGTTCTTGTTATACGTTCAGGTCGAGCCGAGGTCGTGCTCGTTATGTGCTCAAGTTGAGCCTAGGTCATGCTCGTTATGCGTTCAGGTCATGCTCGTTATGCGTTCAGGTCATGCTCGTTATGCGTTCAGGTCGTGCTCGTTATGTGCTCAGGCCGTGCTCGTTATATGCATATTGAGCTCATTTAGCTCAGATTGAGCTCGTTTTGCTCTCAAGTTGAGCTCATTTTGTTTTCAGATCTAGCTCCTAACAGATTTCAGGTCGTTTTCCTAACAGATTTTAGATCGTTTTCCTAACATATTTCAGTTCGAGCTCTTCAGTTCGAGACTGCAGCAATTCAGATCAAAAACTGGGGGGCTTCTGTTATGCCTCAAAAGTCACGCCTATGTCAGCTCATTTAATGTCTTCTTATACCAGCTGCCAAGCCCATATCTCCAAAGATATTCTCACCAACCATATCTCCTTTCAAGAAATGAATGAACGAGAGCCTTCCATGTGTCAAGGCAATTTGCAAAACACTTATTGCATTAAATGTTTAGGTGTATAAATTAGCACTCCTCTTCCCTAAGAAGGAGGTTGGGCTGAGATTTGAACTTCATTTTCATTATCTCTGTAAACACTGTATTTCTTCATCTTTGTATGCCTTATGGGCAAAATCATAGAAATAGTCAGTGAGCAATAAAATAACAGTAGATGTAGAAGTCGCTTGTTGAGCATCCAAACCACTATAAAAACCCCCTCTTGCCAATCTTTTATTTATTTTTCTGCAAAATATATAATCTCAGCTCCATATTCAAATCTCATGGATCCATCACGTGTGTCTCTTTAGTTAGCTCAACGTTTCCCACGTGCGAGTCGTTGGCGTCCAAAATCAAGCGTCAACACACAATATCCTTAAATTAAAACTATTAGTAACTTAAAGGTGTTTCTCTAGTACAATATATGAATATGGCAAATGACAAGCAATTGAAAATGCTTAAACAGAAAAATAAATTGCACAAATGTAAAGAGATAAGGGAAAAGAAAAGCAAATACAACAATACATAGTGGTTCGGCCCCAACCCAATCTATGTCCACTCCTTTTAAGCTATCCCTCTTGGAGTATTCTATTATCGCCCTTGGCTAATCACCCAACCAAGCAAATCCAGTACAAATATCTTTCCTCCAAGTGTTATTAAACCTTTACACACAATTGTTTCACAAAGTGCAATTGGAACCTCTCTCTCACACACCGAGACTTACTTCTCTCACTAAAATTGCCTAGAAACCTAAGGGTGAACCTCACTCTTTTACAACTCGAAATTTGATTGATAAAACAATGAAAAAACTCTCTCAAATAGTAGATGGACAACTGTAAAGCCCAAAGAAACCTAATCCACAAAGATATAAGTTTAGGATTTAGCAAGGGTTTGATTTAGAATATGAAATTTGCAAGTGAAAGCTCTGAAAGATTGTTATAAGATTGTTTGATTTCTTTTGTTTTGAAAGAGATGAAATTTCACATAATATAAAGTTATTTTAGAATGGTTTTGCTTAATTTATATATGGGAGTGCAAAAATATAGCCATTATACCTAAAAACAAACTTGAAAATCGTAGAAATCGATCAACCATTTCCAATCCGGTAGACTGTTTCAATCGGTCGACTGGTTGACGTGGGCCTATAATGGGATGGGCAATTTCCCGCCCCCCCGTCTAGATTCCTCTTCAAACCATGATTCTACTTCTTTTATGAGAATTTCTCTTGGATCACTTGTAGGGTGCAAGTAAATCCATTTGAGAAATTTACAATTTAGCCCTTAGGAAATTGGACACTTCAAATATGTAATAGGAAAAATGAATATGTGTGTTGATGCCAAATTTGCACCAAATAGAGGATGATAATCTTGCCTTTTAGAACTAGTGATTCTCCCAGTTCCGCCCTTGACTTGGTGTCTCTAAAGCCTTGTGAGCTGGAACACTACCCCTGCAAGAAATAACAAAGTCTAAAAGATCATAGGTTATAACAAGAGGCGGAGGCTAATATTGGTTGCAGTCAACTTTAATGGAATGGTCAGTATGAGGCTTTTATATGATTTATTATGATCATTCCATGCCATTAGTCTCCTTATATAGTGAAGTAAAAGAATTGAGAGGTTACTTCCCTTGGTAGAGGAAATTCAGGTAGAAGAGGAATGTTGATGTTTTAGGCGAATTTTAGATCTCTTTCCTGTTTGGGATTGAATTTAGTCATATTCATTTTATTTACTGATTCTTTTTCCCTTAGAATTCTCATTCAATATTGATTACTTCCTATTTTGAAGAATATGCCTAAAATATTTTTTCAAGTGCAAGTTATATAAATAGGGAAATTACGTTTTGCGTTTTGGAAAACTCGGCACTGCATGTGTATAGCAGAGATGAATTTTTAAGAAGAACTCAATGGATCTAATAACAATGAACACTAGTGAATAGTGATGACCTTGCTCACTGTTCAGTTATTGGCTTACATAATTTTACTAAAACTAAAAATAAAAATTTTAATGTTTAACTTGGAAAAAAAAAAAAGAATTATCATGCCTTGAAAATATAGTAGCCGGATATATATTTTCTTCATTGGGTAAAATTCTGCAATTTAAGGCTTTAATTGATTAACTAGTAACTTAGTATAGACAGTTTTTACAGCTTTGAATGATTGATACTTGGACTGTTTGTACTCAACTCTACTATACTAGAAGAACGGAATTTGAGAAGAAATTCAGTTATTGCTAGAGCTGGGCATTTGGGACGGGCCAAAAGCCCAGCTCCAAAACCTGGTCCTAGGCTGGTCCTTGAGAGGACCGGTCCTAGGAGGCCTGGTCCCAAAACGGGACTAGACCTAAGGAGGAGGCCTGGGCCCTCCACTGGGCCCTCCTCCAAGGCCCGAGCCTGGGCCAAATTTTTTTTTCCTTTTATCATTTTAGTTTTGTAAAATTACTTAAACCTAAAATAAGTATAAATTATAAGGACTAAAATAAAATTTTACAAAATTTATTTTTTAAAAAAAATTTAACAGTTGGTGCCACGGTCAACTACACCAACGGTTTAATTATAAGTTTTTTTTTCATTTTTCCCCACAACACACTATAAATAACCTTAAAACCTTTAATTTTTTCACACCAATCAATCTTTCATTCTTTCTCTCTCAATCTCTCTACTGTAAATCTCCAATTAATTTCTCCTTCAATTTATATTATAATATTTATATTATTCAAATTTTTTTTATTTTTTTCAAATTCATTTCATAATTCATATTATTTATTTAATTTTCCTTTTAATTTTAATTATTGTAGTTTACGTTCCATCCACCGAATAAATTGAAGCCTTCAATCCATTTTCCACATTCCTCGGAGGATGCAGCTATAATTCCACAACCACATTTGGTCGGGATGAGATGTAGCCAAACACATGTGAGCTGCGAGTCAACGGGCACGGACATAGCCCAACCCCCCGACCGTCAAAGAGGGTCGTGTCCGATGTCTGGCGATACTTCACCAAATCAAAACGGCCAAAGACAAATGGGGAGGGGAAAGAATCGTGTGGGATAGTAAGTAGGGAACACTTATTTGGGTGGTGAGAAAGGGACATCGACGATGCGCGACACACGTAGAGAAGAAGCATCCCCAAAAATGCATCCCAAATAAATGCATCTTCAAGCGATCAGTAGAACAAATTCAAACTAACTTAATTTTAATCTACAATCCTCAACTCTCTCAACATGGCAATACAATACACATGTTGCACGAGAGGAAATAGCAAGATATATAGTTGCTACAGACTCTCTTATTTGTTTTTTGAAAATCTTTTTTTGTTAATATGGTTAAAACTGCATTTTGTCCAGCATAAACCTGTAGTAGAGTACAAGTAGAAGAGAATACTAAACCTTATAACAAAATAATAATAAACTTAAAACGAATTTCAAAATTTTAGGAATATATCTATTGCACTTACATCAGACATATGGGCTTGTAGATCAAAAACCAATTTTTTAACTGTCACAGTACATTTCTTAGATCATTATTGGGGTTTACAACAAAAATTGATAGGTTTTAAACATTATATGAAAAAAGTGCTGAAACTATTTTTTACAATCTTGAATTGCAAGAATATTTATTAACTGATGTTGTAGAGCTAACGTTGATAATGCAGCTGCTAACACCTCGGCAATCTCTTTATTTGAAAAGAAATTCGATCGCTGTGTGAAGGCAAATTTATCACCAAGATGTGCTATCATATCATCATCAATTTGATAGTTAAAGCAGGTTTAGATGCTATACTTCAAAGATGGAGAGGGTGCGTAGAGTATACGGATTATTGTCGGCGATAGCAAAAAGATGGCAGGAGTACGTCAAATATTGTAAGCAAGAGGAGCCACCGGTTGACCTTTGAAGTTATGTACAAACATGCCTATCTGTGGAACTCTACCTAATTGATGTTGGAAAAAGCTTTGCCAACTGCGAAACAAATTACAGATTTCATCAACCGGAGAACTATCCAGAGGAAGTTGTCAACTATGATGATGGGCGGTTTGTGAACTTTTTTATTCATTCTTAAATTTTTTATGATGCACTAATAATTAAGGGGTATTATTATCCAACTACTAATTTAGTGTTAGTATTTTAGTTCAAATTGCTAAAACTTTTGATCATATGATATGATAACATTTTAAGTGAAATTGTTTCAAGTATGGAAGAAAAAATAAGAGATATTGGTTAGATATTCCATTCTTATATGGATTAGGCCTTTTTCAGATCCTAGGTTTAATATACGTAGTTAACGGTGTAATTACTGAGTTAGGCCATTTTTTAGGACATGATTATATGTCTTATTGACTGACTTTAAACACAAATTGGATGGGCTTTTTTTTTTATGGAACAGATACAATGGAAGTAGAAGTGGAAGTGGAAGTGGAACGTCTAAGAGAGGCGATCAGGACCTTGATGTAGCCTCCCCTCAAGGATCGAGCAAGTGGGCGTATGTGGGGCGTGGCAGAAGCTCCAGCTCTAGCTCTAGCTCGTACATACATAGACCAATGAGATGACTGCTACCTACAGGTGGACTGACCTTTATGACGATGAAGGAGCAACTTGACATGGATATTCTTCAATGGTGGACCAACAAGAAAGTCAATTCCCCATTATATCCCAAATGGCACGTGACATTTTACTGTGCCGGTTTCTACAATTGCATCCGAGTCAACTTTTCAACGAGTGGTCGGATTGTTGAAGACAGAAGATGTTCTTTAACCGATGAGATGATTGAAATGATAAAGTGTTTACGGGATTGGACTCATGCAGAAAGAAGACTACAACAACACCCTGAAGATCCCGAACTACTCGAACTCTTTAGGAATACAGATTTGAATAATGTAACTAGTGTTGACGATGAAATGAAGATGAATAATTTAATAAAAAATTATTAATTGTTTTTTGTGAAACGTGAATGTGTGAAATGTGAATATTACATTTATGTTAAAATAAAATTAAAATTAACTATTAATTTATTATTTTTTAAAATTAACTATTAATTAAATTTTTAGAAACTTACTAATCAAACCCTAAAAAATACTAAAAAACCCCTATAAAATTTTGTTTTGCCCCCAAATATAAAAAAATTGAGGGGGAAAATAAAATTTTCCAAACCCATGGGACCAGTCTCGGACAGGCACAAGGGCTGGTAGGGTCTTGGTTTTTCTCATGGGCCTGGGACCGGTCCCAGGCCCATGAGTGACTGGTCCCATTTGGGACCAGTCCCAAACGGGCCCAAGCATGGGCCCGTAAGGGATCGGTCCCTTGCCCAGCTCTAGTTATTGCCATTGAAGAGTAAACGACTTGTTCCCACCCAACTTTACGCGAAATGCCAAGTTCTCACCCTTGGTTTCATAAATTCCAGATTCACACCTTTAAATTAACAGAAAACTATTTAATTTAACGATTAAAGGTAAAATAGTCATTTGATTTCCACTATCTTCTTCCTCGCATCTCTTCTTCCTCACCATGGCAAGAAACTCCCCTCTCAATACCTAGAGTCCTTCAATTCCTCCCCAATCCACGCCTCGTCTCTAAACTTCAAAGAGGGAAATTGTTTCTAAACTCAATTAAACAAAACCACAACAAAACAACAAAACAGCTAAGAAAAAAAAAAACCCAATTCAAACCCGCTAACTTACACCATAACTACACAAGAAAAAAAAAGCCATTGACTCTCCCATAAATCATTTCAAAAGCCAATTCAACAAACCACAATTACATATTATAACACATACCGAACAAAAAAAACCTATTGACTCTCCCATAAATCATTTCAAAACCCAATTCAACAAACCACAACTATAGATTCTAACACATAATCCACATCACAACCCGAATTTCAAGAGGGAAAAAACAACAAAAAATTTGAAAATTCAAAGGAAATATATGGCAGTGGGTAGTGGTGCCATCATTGTTTGCTAAATAACTAGTAAAAACTTTAAAAAGCACCAAACCTTAAGCAAAGAAAATAATACAATATCAAGAATCTGAGAGAAAAGAATGCAATAACGCAATACTTTCCTACTTGAATAAATCTATGAGAAGTAAAATTTTGAGTAAATGTGTTAAGTAAACCTTGAGCAAAACCTTCTTTTAATTTTAATTTTTGGCTTTCAAAGATTATAATATTAATTTAATGACTTTGACTAAACCTAACTTAAGCCAAAGTCAACCAAAACTTAAATCAAGTCAACGTTGTTTTGACTTTTAATATGAATTAATGAAAAAAAAAAAAGGAATTTTGTTGATATAAACATAGATAGTAACTCAAATTTCTTTAATTATTTTGAGTAGCGAATAGTAACGTTTGAAATGTAGGAAAGTAGTGGGTGAAAGATGAAGAATAACGTCCTTTAAAATATAATTAAGATTTTAGTTTGAGAAAGCAAATTCATTCTTAGACACAAAACACAAAATAAACGCACAAGATCCATATCTTTTCCCCTCAAAAAAAAAAAAAAAAAAAGCATGAATCAACCCTAAAATAAACTAAATTGAAATGAGCAATACACATACCAAAAACTGATAAAACAGAAAACAGAGCTAATTGTGACACCTTGAGTAGTGAAAGCTTCAACAATTTCAATCTTCAAAAGTTTTAAGATCGAATAGCATGAGGAAGAGAAAAAGAGAATGAGAGAGTAAAAAATTTTGAGGATAAAATCATAAAAAGCAGGTGGAGAGAGTATTAAATTTTTAATATAATGTGGGCTTGGAATATATTTATTAATAGCAAGTTTTTTGTGGGCCTGTATATATGTATAATAATTCTCATTTTTTTTTTAAAATCCGAGGGTAAGCCTGGGTATATATATTAATAGCAATTTTTGTGGGTCTATATATTAATCATTTTTTTTTAAACTTGAGGGTAGGCCTAAGCCTAGCCTCAAAGGGGCTGGATCCACCCCTAACAGTCGGTGCATAGGGCTTATTTGCAATCACTTCTTTCAATTTTAAAACAGCCGTGCATTTGGTTAGCAACTGCATTCAGCGATTAAAGGAGTACCAATCTGGCTTTGTGGAGGGCAGTGCAGCTAAAGTCTTGGTGGTAGATCAGTAGCGGAAACAGGAGTGCTTTGCTACTTGTGGTTGGTCGGCGAGCAAGGAAGGTGACAACTGCGATTTGCCATAAAAAAGCGGCAAAAACCACCGACATGACACCGCCAGGATTGATTGCCATTGCTGTCACTTCTTGCTTCGTTCTCGAGGTCAGATTCTAGCAGGTTTAGCCTGGTCAGCGCCGCCGTCGAAGTGTAGTGGCTTTGGTTGGTTTTCTTGGGGACTTCTAGTTATTGGTTTGGGTTGTGGAGTTCTGTCGTTGGCCGTGTTTTGGTGGACGATTTGGTGATGGGTCATATGCAGGGGTTAAAAAACAATTTATTCATTTATTGAGGGCAATATAGTAATAGTCCTTCCATACCTGTGTCAGATCCTAAAAATCTTGAATGATGTTGGTTTTTGGGTTGGAATTTGGAATTTATGAAACTAGGGGTGGTAACTTTCGTTTCATGAAACCTTGGGTGGGTACATGTCGTTTACTTTGCCAGTGAATATTTTCTTTCTCATATTTTCCGTACATCTAATTTCCGTGCTGAAAGATGGAAAGGTCAACAACGATCAAATCCATTAATGGCAACTCATCTCAAGAACCCATCTCTCATTTAATGGACCACTCTCTCCGGTACATTCTTTTCCCAAAAAAAACCACTCTCAGAGATGCATCTTTCTCCTCTTATCTTAAACCAGATGATTCCAATCAAGGTGACGATGCGGAAATAAGAATTTTTGACGCCCAAAAGTACTTTAACGAAAGCAACGTCAATGAGGCGAAAGTGAGCAAGAGAGTATCTCCAGTTAATGTTATTAGTCTGGAACATATATATGAGAGAAGTGATTTGCTTGCCGTGTCGAGATTCTCTTCAGCTTCATCTGTTGACGGGTGTGTGAGGAACTATTGACCTCGTTCTTTCAATGCAACACAACTGCTTCATCGGAAGCTAGTTGGAATAGCTAGACTGGTCTTTTGTCAAATCCTCCTGGAACAATTGCGGTCTCTCTACAAAATCCTACTTCTGATTGTGACAAGAAAAAAGGGCCAACTCCAGCTCCTAAATGGCTTTTTGGGAGAAAATGCCCTTGCTCTAGCAAAAAATCAGTTCAAGTTGAGGAAAAGCTATCAGTATCAGTTTCAGAATCCAAAACCCCACCACATTTATATAACAAAAAACAAACCCACAAGTCTATTGAAATTGCTATGGATACATCAAACCGAAGCGAAAGGCGTGAAGTTATCTCCAAAACTACTCATAGAATCTCTGCTAACAATCGTTTTCCAAATCTTGGTTGAGGCCATCGTGTATTGGTTTCAGGTAGATCTTATTCTGATTCAACTATTGGCTTCACTTTTCCTATATTGAAAAAAAGTAAGCCACATCCCATCAAAATTACATATCCTTCCCTTGAAGATTCGCCGCGAGAATCACTGGAGATTTTCCAACCTTCCGATGAAACCAGTGTATCAAGAAAATCAACTGAACTTCAAAATGGTATGTTGGTTTCACGTTTCCGACGAGTCCTAGCAGAACTCGAATCACTGAGGACGATGTTTGAACAATTTGTATTTGAGAGAAGAAGAAATTTTATTCAGCTCGAAAATTAGTTTGCAAGAGGTTGTTACAATTTATATATACAAGTAACTATGGTTGAGTTAACCACAATTAAATAACCATAATAACTAACTAACTAATTAATCAACTAACTAACTGATTAATTAACTAACTAAAACTAATTACACTAATAATCCAAGACCCCCCCTCAAGTTGGTGGGTGATAAATGTCAAGCACTCCCAACTTGGACAACAAATGATGACGAAGAGCAGAATGAACTGCTTTAGTAAACAAATCAGCTGGTTGTTCCTTAGTAGGTACATGAATAGGTTGCACCAATCCTTCCTTAAGTTTGGTACAAACTAAATGACAATCAATGTCAATGTGCTTAGTTCGTTCATGGAAGATAGGGCTGGAAGCAATATGGAGGGCAAACTTATTGTCACAACCGAGAGAAATAGGTAGCTGAGCTGAAAAACCAAGATCATGAAGAAGCTGAGTAAGCCAAATCAGCTCACAAATAGTGAAGGCCATAGCTCGGTACTCAGCTTTAGAAAAGGACTTAGAAACTATAGCTTGATGTTTTGATTTCCAAGATATCAAAGAATGCCCCAAGAAAATGCAAAAACCAGTGACTGATTTTCGGGTCATCAAGAAAGATGCCCAATCAGAAACGCAAAAAGCTTGGGGATGAAAAGAACCATGAACAAGAAAGAACAATCCCAATCTTGGAGAACCTTTTACATATCTAACAATTTGTAAGGCAGCATTGAGATGAGAGTGCTTAGGCATATGCATAAACTGGCTAAGCAAGTTGATAGCAAAGTTAATATTTGGACGTGTGAGACATAAATAGAGCAACTTGTCAACCAACCTTTGATAGACTATAGGATCATCTAAGAGGAAATCTTGCTGATGTGAAACTTGTGTTGTTGGGAAGGCTTTATCAAAGTCCATAATAGTAAATTTTAACTGTGGATTAAGAAAGACTAAAGCTAGTTTGGCAGCAGCTAATCTAGAGTCTGTAACTAATTCTAAAGCATACTTTTGTTGACAAAGACAAATCCCCTTAGAAGATTGAGCAACCTCAAAGCCTAAAAAGCAACTTAGAGAACCAAGTCCTTAAGCTTAAAGTTAGAATGCAGGAGAGCCTTAATTTCCTCAATCACGATACTGTCACTGCCAGTGATGACCAGGTCATCAACATACACAAGAAGAAGTACAATCTGCCTATTATGTCTCTTAAAGAAGAAGGAATGATCTGTTGGAGATTGATGGAAACCTCCAGACATTAAGGCATTGGTGAGCTTAGTGTTCCAGGCCCTAGAAGCTTACTTCAATCCATACAATAACTTATAGAGTTTACAAACTAAGGATTTATCATGATGATTGGAGAAGTCTTGTGGTATATGCATGTAAATATCCTCTTGAAGATCTCCTTGGAAGAATGCATTGTTGGCATCTAGATGAAATAGTGGCCAATTTTTCATAGAAGCAATGGCCAAAATCAACCTCACAGCCACCATCTTCACCACTGGAGAGAATGTCTCCTCATAGTCAATTCCAGCCTGCTGTGTAAAGCCTTTGGCCACCAACCTGACCTTATATCTTTCTAGAGTCCCATCAGTATTATACTTGACTTTATAAACCCATTTGCACCATATTGGAGTCTTTCTAGAGGGCAGAGGAACAAGAGACCAAGTACCATTTCTTTCTTGAAGTTCTTGTTGCATGGCTGCAATCCAGATAGGATCCTTGGAAGTTTGGGTAAAGGAAGTAGGTTTAGAAAGAGCTTAAATACTGGATAGGCATGTTTGATAAGCTGGTGACAAATTGGCATATGTGATATAATTGTGAATAGGGTACTTTAGAAGGCTAGTCCGATTGGAGTTGGGCAAGGTAGGACACACAAAGTCAGTGGTCCAAATAGTAGGCCTAGTAGGTCTATTGGATCTCCGAAGTTGAGTATGAGATGATGGAGGAGTAGGATATACATTTTGAACAAAGGAAGGTGCAGGAGGAGCTAGATAAAATTGAGTAAGTCTTAGGCAAATTATGATGAGGAACATTTGAAGTAGAGTACAAATAAGACTCTTCTTCCATAAAAGTAGCAGGAGAAATATCAACAGGAAAAGTAGGTTTAGAAGTCTGCTATAACAAGAAGGGAAAAATGTGCTCATGAAATAAAACATCTCTGTTAACACAAACAGTTTTAGAATGCAAATCATATAGTATATAACCTTTCTTGGTGGAGGAATACCCACGGAAAACACAGGGTATTGATATGGGAGCAAACTTGTCCTGAATAGGCAGATTGGAAGCATAAGTCAAGCAACCAAAAACTCTCAAATGATCTAAATTGGGCTTATGGCCATAGAATTTCTCAAAAGGTGATAAGCCATGCAAAAACTTTGGTTGGCAACCTATTGATTATATACACAACTGCTTTGACAGTATATCCCCACAAATAACCAAGGTTGTGAGATTGAAACTTGAAAGCCCTAGCAATGTCAAGGATATGTCTGTGCTTGCGGTTTACCACTCCATTTTGCCATGGAGTGTAAACACAAGTACTTTGATGTATAATCCCTAAGCTAGACAATAACTCATGGCTTTGATGATTGAAGAATTCTATTCCATTATCAGTTCTAACATACTGAGATGTGTGATGATATTGGTTATGAACCATTTGCAAAAAATTCTTCAAATTCTGGAATACATCAGACTTGAACTACAGTAGAGAAAGCCATATAGTTCTAGTAAAATCATCTACCACAGTGAGAAAAACCTTGCATTACCTTGAGCGGCAAACTTGTAAGGACCCCAGACATCCAAATGCAACAGTTCAAACATATGAGATGTGGTAGTGTTATTGGAAGGAAAAGTAATCTACTATGTTTGGCTAAAGGACAGTTTCACAATAGAATTTGTGATGATTATTAAAACCATGATACAATTCCTACAAAGTTGATAAATGAGGATGTCCTAATCTCTTGTGCCAAAGAACAACATCCTTAGTTTGAGACAATGTTTTTATTGAGGAATTAGTAGTTAAATTGAGAGATTTGTAGTCTATTTCTTTATTACAAGCTGAAACAAAACAAAGAATATACAAGCTGATTTTTGATATAGGCATGAAGTGATATAGCCCTTGGTATTGCTTACCAATCCCTTTCAGTTTGCCACTCCAGAGATCCTGGATCACACAAAAATTCAGATAAAATGTTATAGAACACTGACTATCAGAGGCTAACTTAGAAATTGACAGCAAATTCTACTTAAAATCTAGTATGTATAAGACATTATCCAATGACAAATTTTCTTGTAGGCTGACAGAACCAACATGTTGAATTGATGTTTTTGTTCCATTTGGGAGACTAACATAACCAGGCATTATGCTTTACTAGCAACAGAGGATGCAAAATTTCAGATACTATGAGTCATATGGTCAGTGGCCCCAGAGTCAAGAATCCGATCATCAATAACATCACAGTTTGAATATAGGGAAACAATCTTACCTGGCAGATTAGCTGATGGTGCTCCTAGGTTCTCCTTTCCCAACAATTGAATCAATTGAGTGTACTACTCTAGAGTCAAAACATTGCCTAAGCTAACTCCTTCTTTGCTACTGTCAGTTGTTGATTCATTGTGTAAAGTTGACTCTTGACTTGAATGAACCTGATTGGTTTTAGCTTTTGATCCTGACTTGTTTTTGGTAAACTGAAAATCTGTCAGATATCCATGCAATTTGTAACAATTATCCCTTTTATGTCCTGCTATATGACGGTAATCACATTCAACATAAGGCTTCTTTCCTTTATATTTCAAACTCTGAGTCTGATTTCTCTGATTCCCTTGTGAGTAAAGTGCTCTAGTAACTTCAGTGTTCTGATTAAATCCAGTTAAGACCTTTTGGCTTTCATCTTGACTTACTATTGAGTAAGCCTGTTTGACAGAAGGTAAGGGAACCATTAATAGGATTTGGCTTCACACCAATGCATATGAGTCATTAAGTCCTATCAGGAACTGTAGTAGTTTTTGTTGATTAAGATGTGCCAAATAGGCTTTAGCTGATTCACTATTAGGTGGTGGTAAATTTACCAATGAACTAAGTTCATCCCATAGAGTTTTCAGCTTGTTGTAATATACTACAACCGAGTGAGTTCCTTGCACCGTGTTAACTACTTCCTTGTGAATACCAAAGACTCTTGTGCCATTGACCTTGTTGTATTGTTCGAAGATCTTGCCAAGCCTGATACGCACTAGTAGAGTATACAATGCTGTTGAATATTTCTTTTGAAACAGTGTTAAAAATCCAAGCTAGCACCAAATAATTATAATGTTCCCACTGTGCATGCAAAGCTTGATTGAAACTTGCCTTTTCACAAGATCCATCAGCAAAACCTAATTTGTTCTTTGCCCTCAAAGAAACTGTCATCGTACGACTCCAAATTTTGTAATTCTCCATTCCAGTGAGCTGCTTTGAAATAAGAACTGAATCAGGGGTATCTGATGGATGTATGTAGAGCGGTGAACTTGAGTCAGTAACATTCAACATTTTGAGATGAATTTATTTCAGCTTGTGCAAGAATTCACCTGAACTAAGAACAAATTTAAGCTAAAGAACAACTGAATGAAATCACTTTATTGATTTTGGGATTCAGAGAGATTTGAAGAAATAATGAAAAATACAGACTTGATTTCAGCTTGAATCTTCAATCGAAGCTACTCATCTTGTAGTTAAAAAATGCTGCTCTGATACCATTAACAATTTGTATTTGAGAGAAGAAGAAATTTTATTCAGGTCAAAAATTAGTTTACAAGACGTTGTTACAATTTATATATATAGCTAACCATGGTTGAGTTAACCACAGTTAAATAATTATAACAACTAACTGACTAACTAATTGATTAATTGACTAACTAAAACTAATTACGCTAATAATCCAAGAATGTTGCAAGTGATCATGCAAACTCTGACTTGTTTGAAGTAGAGAGCTTTTCCACTCAAAGTACAATGTATTTAATGTACCATCGTCGAGATTCACTGGATGAGGCTTCAAGCTTTAATGCAAGAAGATTAATAGCCACAAATATTAATGGAGGTTTGATGTGTAATTGTCGTAGGAGTCTAGACGAGCCAGTGACACCATCATTAGCAGCAACGGAATGTTATGAGCCAAGTGAGGCAAGCATTGATTGGAGTGTGACAATAGCTGAGGGATTTGACAAAGGAAGTGTTACTAATTTCTCGATTACGGCTTCAAAAATAGATGATATGGAAATGGTGCGGAATGGCAGCGGCAACAACGGGAAGAAGAAATTAGGAAATGGGTTGTTGAGCTGTCCATGTGAGAAGGCGGCGAGTGTGGGGCCAAATCCAGTGAAATGTGTACCTGAGGTGCAAAGAATGGGGCAGCATAACACATTGAGGCATATGCATGAGAGTACTAAGACACACAATGTGAATAAGCCACCGCTTGCAATGTCTCAATCTGATCGCTTGTCCCTTCCTTTGTTTTTTTTTTTTTGCCTTTAAGTTGTTCTGTGTTTCTATTCAATTTTCAAGATTTGTGTGATCTGTTTTTGTGTAAGATAATGATTTCATTATTATTAAGCAATAAAATCATCATGTCCAATAATACTAGTGCACATTACGATAGTTCACCAGTTACGGGATAATGGCTTTTAAAATAAATAATAATAGAAGTTAATTTATTAAAGCATAAATATATTTCACACCCTCAAAGTCTGTTATGCCTAGGAAAGTAGGGCTGACGTAGAGCCCTATCAGCATAAGTGATCAGAGCTTAGGTAAGTTCAGTAGCCATTCAGACGAAGCCACATCACACGCTGACGCAAGCGGCATGCTCCTGCCAGTGCAGTAGGTGTGCGCTAGGCTGGTAAAAGGCTGGAGGCGGTCCACGTGTCCAATCCCTGCAAGAGTCGAGTAAATCACTCGAGCAGGTGAATAACGGGACGCAAGGAAGGATTTGCACGAGAATCTGACCCACTCCTTGATTTAGTAATCATTACCTTAATTCATCCCACTATAAATATAAATAAAGGGTTCCTCTCCCGTTTGTGGGATTAGCTAATTTCTCTGGGGAATAGCATATATACTCTCTCTCTCTCTCTCTCTCGCGTAATCTTCTATAAATCACCTCGTTGAACATGACCTGATCTCATATATTAATACAATACCAGTGGACATAGGATTCGCTTATTTAAGCATCCGAACCACTTTAAACACCGTTAGTCACTCTTTATTCAGCTCAATACCCTCGTACACGTGTATCTTCTGAGTCAGCTCAGCATTTCCCATGTGCATTAGTTGGTGTCAAAATCAAGCATCAACAGTTTGACGCTAGAAGGAGGGCTTGATTTAGTATTCGTCCTTCATTAAGAGAATCTCTGACTAATCGGTCCTACAACAGCAAATGGCTTGCCGTTCGAACCTAAGCGAACCAATTATAGTGAGGAGGAGATCCCCTAGGTGCAAGAGGACACTTCTTCTGAAGTGCCCCTAGTCCCGCAAAATCTCGTGGGGTATATCCATTCGAGCTCACGGCTTGATCCAGCTGTCATGAGCTACCTAGAAAGGTTCAACAATACTCTCCAAACGGTCAACCAAAGGCTGGACCGTTTGGATTGGGTCGCGCCACCCGAATCAAATGAGGCGGTGCCACCACCAAAAATGCCTGTAAGTCGCATGAAAGCGTGAAAAAGGGCGATAGCCCGTGCCACCCGTAAAAGAAAGGGAAAATAGGTGGCAAACAGTGGGCCTAGAGGCTTCGAAGGACCGGCGAACACCGACTGCACCCTAGGTAGAACCCGTGGCACAAAGACTCGGTAATAAGTCGCGGCCCGAGCTGTCCCGTGCCACGTCACGCAAGCACTCCCACAAAAGTGCAACGGATAACATCTGAAGAGGTCATTAAATATAACACTCTTCGTCTCATGTCGGTCGTGAAGTGACGTGACTCTTCAATCTTGTCTTACGTCAGTTGCGAAGCGACATGAACCCTTTGGCAAAAATTCTGCTAAGTGCAATAAGGTCGCAGACCTCGGTCGAAAACCAGTCATCGTTATGGCACTGAACATAGTCTAAGGATAGGTCGCTAACCCTAAAGAGTAAGCCATGTCATGTCGCCTACATGAAAACGTTTCTTGGACCTCTTTGAAGCCAGGTTGGATCGACCAGTATCTCGTCAAACGCATCAAATCAAGGCATAATATGTAGTTTCCAAGGTTTGACTCTCAAACCTTAAAAACTAGGGGACTTCTGTTATGCCTGATTGCCTGGGAAAGTAGGGCTGATGCAGAGCCCTGTTAGCGTAAGTGGTCAGAGCTTAGGTAAGTCCAGCAGCCATTCAGACGAAGTCACGTCGCACGCTGACGCAAGCGGCATGCTCCTGCCAGTGCAGTAGGTGTGTGCCAGGCTGGTGAAAGGCTGGAGGCAGTCCACATGTCCAATCCCTGCAAGAGTCGAGTAAATCACTCGAGAAGGTGAATAACGGGACGCAAGGAAGGATTTGCACGACAATCTGACCCACTACCTGATTTAGTAATCATTACCTCAATTCATCCCACTATAAATAGAGGGTTCCTCTCTTGTTTGTGGGATTAGTTAATTTCTCTCGGGAATAGCATATGTACTCTCTCTCTCTCTCTTGTAATCTTCTGTAAATCACCTCGTTGAACGTGACCTGATCTCATATATTAATACAATACCAATGGACGTAGGATTTGCTTTTTTAAGCATCCGAACCACTTTAAACACCGTTCTTCATCTTTTACTCAGTTCAATACCCCCGCACACGTGTGTCTTCTGAGTCAGCTCAACATTTCCCACGTGCGTTTAGTTGGTGTCAAAATCACGCATCAACAAAGTCCAAGAAAGGTCTAAGAACAACAACAGCAAACCCCCTATGGTTGTTTAAATGGATGTTAAATAGGCAACCTAACATTTCATACGTTAATTGTAACGCCTCAAACCACTATAAAGATATTATCTCTTATCAACCTAAAATAGTGATGTGAAGATTTTGAAATTTCAAGCAACTAAGAGGAAATAAAGATTGAAACAACACTATATAATCTTATGGACAACCCAAGATTTTACAATTTATAAAAAACTCAAACCCAAATGCTCCAAAAAGGACCTATGATCCATCTCAATCCACGAACTACCACAATCAACTAGCAAAACAATGCCTTAGGCACTCATCAACTGCAACTATAGAAAAAAGAGAAAATGTAGAGTTGTTACAATGTATAGTTATCAAACTAGCCTAGGAACAGGGGCGGATCCAGCCCCTAGGCCTACCCTTAAGTTTTTCCTTAAAAAATTATTACTATATAGACCCACAAAAATTGCTATTAACACATATACCCAAGCCCACCCTTGGATTTTTAAAAAATGAGAATTATTATACATATATTTAGGTCCACAAAAGACTTGTTATTAATATATATATTTAATCCCACATCATATTAAAAGTTTAAAGCTCTCTCCACTCTTCTTCTCCACGGCTCCATCTGCTTTTTATGATTTTATCCCCAAAATTCTTTACTCTCTCATTCGCTCGTTCTCTTCTCATGCTATTCGATCTTGAAACTTTTGAAGACTGAAATTGTTGAAGCTTTCACTACTCAAGGTGTCATAATTAGCTATGTTTTCTGTTTTATCGGCTTTAAGTATGTGTATTATTCATTTCAATTTAGTTTATTTTAGGGTTAAATAATCCTTTTTTTTTTTTTTGAGGTTTTTTATTCTAATTTGAGGGGAAAAGACATGGATCTTGTGAGTTTATTTTGTGTTTTGTGTTTAGGAATGAACTTGCTTTCCCAAATTAAAACCTTAACTATATTTTAAAGAATGTTATTCTTCACCCTTCACCTACCACTTTCCTACATTTCAAACGTCACCATTCTGCTACTCAAAATAATTAAAAAAATTTGAGTTACTATCTATGTTTATATCAAGAAAATTTCCTTTTTTTTTTATTAATTCATATTAAAAGTCAACGCATCATTGACATGATTTAAGTTTTAGTTGACTTTAACTTAGGTCAGGTTTGGTCAAAGTCATGAAAATTTATATTATAATCATTGGAAGCCAAAAATTAAAAGAAGGTTTTGCTCAAGGTTTACTTAACATATTTATTTAAAATTTTGCTTCTCATGAATTTATTAAAGTAGGAAAGTATTGCGTTATTGCATTCTTTTCTCTTAGGTTTTAATATTGTATTATTTTCCTTACTTAAGGTTTGATGATTTTTTAAAGTTTTTATTAGTTGTTTAGCAAACAATGATGGCGCCGTGGAGGCTTCCCCTTGATAAAAATCCTGGATCTGTCACTACCTAGGAATATGCACAAATATCTATGCCTATCTAAACCCATCATCCTTTTATATACACAAGATTAGATGCAATTTCTGGGTTTTTGAAATATTCATAATGTCCAGAAGAAAAAAATTAGGAGCTACGTATACCGCCTACCTCCAACGTTGTACTGATCCAAAAACGTATAAAGCAGGGTGAATAGCTAGCCTAGTAGAAAACTCTAATATGGTAATTATCAATTGGAGGACACTATTTTAAAAAAACTGAAGGAAAAATGACACAAGTTTCATTTGTATCAATAAATAGACCCTTTCAATCAAATAAAACTTTTTCTTTCTCTCTCTCTTTTTTTTTTTTCTTCAGTCCATCATTTTTGTCGAATGCACCACCTCCTTATTTCTTCATTTCCTTTCCTTTCATTTTATTTTTATTAAATAGATGTTTCGACCATTACTTTGTGCTTGTGGACTTAGATGCAGACCCAAATATAAGCCATTTCCAAATAAAAAGAATTGGACTATAAGAAAAGTGGGCCTTACAATCTTCACCTCCTAGAGAGAAGTTTCGTCCTTGAAATTTAAGGTTTCATTTTAGAACATACATACCTTGGTTTTGGAATAAGTGAGGATATTTTTTCGTAATCGTTAATTTAAGGTTTCATTTTAGAACATACATACCTTGGTTTAGGAATAAGTGAGGATATTTTTTCGCAATCGTAATCTCTGGTGTAAGTTCCCAAGTAGTCTCTTTTGCACCATGATGCTGCCACAAAACCTTCACCAAAGGAAATAGTTCTTTTGCGAAGGATGTGATCCTTATGATCTAGAATTTGTATGGGTCCCTTATAATAAGACACATATTCATGCAAACTAAGGTGTTGATGCAAATTTTTACACCAATGAAAGCGCCAAGATGAAGACAAGCGTCAACTAGAGATACTTGATTGATTCCAGGGAGAATCGAGCAAGATGGGTGCGTGGTTCTGAGAAACTAGCAAGGGCAACTCGATCTGCATGCGTTGATGGCCAAGGCGGTAATGCGCCTCCCAGAGGATGGTGTGAAAACTAGACATTTTTAAAGTAGTTCAGCCAAGAAACGAATAAGGCCTACGTCCACTGATATTTTATTTGATTGTGTGATATTGGGATACAAAAGATGGGTTTCCCTGGTGATTGGAAGAGGTTCTCTCCAATTTGTTTTTTTTTCTTTGGACCTGACGTTTGGACTAGAGAGAATTTTTTCTGTTCTCTCTCCTTCTCGTTTAGTCTATTTTTCTTGTCCCCTCCCCCCTCCCTTTGGCCGCTGCTGCTTTTAAAGAGAGAGAGGGTTTCAGAATGTTATGACGATAAGTGCGTCAGCCAAGTTGTCTAATGTTGCACGATGGTCGCAACTCACATGCCCCTATGTTGTAGTTAATGATGGTGTTTCCTCTGACAACAAGTGTCTTTATAGGTCTCCTCTTGGCTGAGCTGCATGGAAAGCACATGGAGTTTGCACTGCCGCGTGCCGCTGATCCGAGTATGTAGCTTATATGTGGTAAGGTGATATGTCTAAGCAGGAAGATATTTTCATATGGTGAGCCCCCTTTTGTATTCTAGTCACATGTTGTGCTTGCACACATGGGTTGGTTGCTTGTGCCTTTCGTCGAGCATCTTCGCTTCTGAGCCTAATGTTCGCTCCATACAGAGGCGTGTCTTGGGCTTCTCTGTTGAGCCCAGGCTAGGGATTTTTACCGCACAACATATGGTCTCTCCAATTCAAAACATGAGAAGGATTCGGGTAGTATTTCTTAAGCATTGAAATGTGAAAGACATCATAATTTTTTTACAATTGAAAGGGCGAAGCCATGTTAGAGTAAGTGCCTTAGAGCCAATCTTATTGTAATATGACACTGATGAATCTTATTTATTTATTAATAAAGGCAATTTTATTATATTGTGTAATTCATATTTAATTATATGTTGTAAATCCCTACTATGGCAAATGTTAGTATAGGTGCCCTAGAGCCAATCCGATTATAGCTATTGTCTCTGTAAAACACATGTTAATATTAATAAAGGCAAATTCTATATATCATTGTGCTTATATTTATTTGATATATATTTATATATGCCCTTAGAGTGGTAGAATCGTGACGAGGGTATCAAGTGTTTTAAATCTTGATTGTGAGGACCCTATGATCACATATTATGGCCACTCTAGAAGAGTCTATAGCCTCAATATTATTCTGAACTAGGGCACATATAATACAGTAAGACTATCATAGCGTTGAACGACCCTATCAAAAGATTAGTGATAGATCTCACATGTCAAAGTTGTTTGGTGACAATTTGGTGCAACGCATGGGTGCTTGTATTTGGTAAGTTCACTAGACTGACTCACTAGAGGATTCCATATAGATGGTAACCCCAGTGTCTATGGAACATATTTTCTAACGGATGGTGGTGCATGTAATCCTTAGACTTGAGATCACCAGAGCACTGTGTGTAAATATTAGTGTAATTTGACACTAGCCTAACGTAATCCTATTTAGGATTATCAGTATAGTAGTTGATTGGCTACATTGAGAAGTACACCATGGCTACGGTGGATCGACATAGGATTCATCATTCTTGGGTAGAGGAGAATTTATCTCGCTGAGTAATTCAGTAAATGACAATGATCGCAAATCTGTGGATATATAATATTTTCCATCAACTCATCGCTCCAATCCTCACTTATACAACCCTTTTCCATCAACCAATCCACACTTACACACACCACAAAAAAAAAAAAAAAAAAAAGAATTCAATCCACACTTACAAAACCCATTTCTTCAACCCATTGCTCCAAGCATACTTACACAACCCATTATATTAACCAATCAACACTTACACAACAAAAAGACAATCATAGTATCATACAATACAAGTATACAACACTACACAACAAATGCAATCACACAATATTGCTTGGCAATCTACAGAACAAGCACCTGGGGTGGTTGCGTTGTCAACGATGGATTAGGTGGGGTAATTGACTGGTTGGAGTCTCGGAGATGAAGGTGCATCAGTTGCGAAAGGGGGTGCAACTTGCGACCGACGAATGGACGAAGAAGTAATTTTGGGTTACAGAAAAAATTGAATTGGTTTTTTTTTTTTGGGGTTTCAAATTCAATCGAACATTAGTCATGAAACTAGATTTTTACATTTTGGAAATATAATTAAATGTTACATATCCCTTCCTCATAGTTATAAAAACTTCTATGTACCCCCATATAAAGCCCTAGAACACAAACACCCCTCATAATTGTAAAACTTACATATGACCCCCTAAAACCTTTCGAGCTTGTGAGCTTCTCGAGCTGAGCCATGATTGGCTCAGTTCGGCTCAATTTAGGACTCGGGCGACTTGAGTTTGAGATTGGGTCAACAAGTACGGAGCTTGCCCCGAGCCCGTGAGCAACTCGGTTCGGGGCTCGTGAGCAGCTCGGTTCGGGTCACAGCCCTAGTTATATGACTACATGAGTATAAACTAAAGTTATTTCAGTTGAGAGAGGTGATCAGAAGGGTAAATTAATTAATTTCCCTGAAATAAATCCTTTGTGCTAATTTATTAAATAAAGGCAGATTTGTGAAAATTAGAAGGGAAAATTAATTCGATGATAAAATTGTTTTGACCGATTCAGAGGTCACCCACACACAAATTGAATGCAGTAATCCAATTGCATAAATACTTTTGGAATACCATACATTTGTATCTGATTGTTCTTAGTTGTCAATAGCAGCTTAGAATTTTCATTTTAATCGGAAATGGGAAGGCGCCCGGTTAGAAACAGGGAGGAGTCAGCGTTGACGAGAGGAGTAACTGCTGTGTTTTCGGTCGTTAAATTTGCAGAGTTTGAGGTTCTTTTCCTTCTTTTCTTCATCATCGCTTTCATCGTCTTTAAAGATCTCGTAAGTCTTCTCCTCTCTCCAATTACNTGTCCTTCAGTGCCTTCGTGACCACCAATTTTTTGCTAAGCGTGAGAAATGTTTGTTTGGTGCTCCGAGTTTAGACTACCTTGGCCACATTGTTTTAGGCGCTGGTGTAGCCCCTGATCCTTCCAAAATTAAAGCTATGATCGATTGGCCAGTTCCGTCTACAGTTCGGCAACTACGGGGTTTCTTGGGTTTGACTGGTTATTATAGGAGATTTGTGCGTGATTATGCTTCCATTTCAGCCCCACTCACTTCTCTGCTCCAAAAAGACAAGTTTGCATGGTCTAATGTTGCTCAAGAGGCTTTCACAAACTTGAAACAGGCTATGACTCAGACTCCAGTGTTGGCTCTTCCTGATTTTGATGAGTTATTTGAAGTAGAGACTGATGCGTCTGGAACAGGAGTTGGCGCCGTCCTCATGCAGCATGCTCACCCTATTGCTTTTTTCAGTAAGAAACTTTCTCCACGGCTGCAGCGAGCGTCTGCCTATGTCCGCGAATTATATGCAGTAACAGAAGCAATCTTGCGCTGGCGTCAATATCTTTTGGGCAGAAAATTTATAATTCGCACAGACCATCAGAGTTTGCGTAATCTCCTGACCCAAGTCATTCAGACGCCTGAACAGCACACTTACCTCATTAAACTCTTGGGATTTGATTTTACAGTGTGTTACAAAACCGACAAAACGAATGTGGTGGCAGATGCCTTGTCCCGCCAACATGAGAGTGCAGAATCTGCCAACAATCCAGGGTTGTTCACCTTATCTATTCTGATTTTTGATGTCCTAAGGCAGCTACGCGAGGCCTTGTTGACCGATAGTTCATATGCTAAAATCATGAGTGATTTGCAACACGATCCATCAACTCATCCTAGGTATGCAGTGCATGATCAACTCTTATTTTATTTGGGCCGCTTGGTGGTGCCCAACGACGCTGGTTTGAGGCAACAACTTCTGGCTGAGTTCCACACCTCTCCATTGGGCGGTCATGGCGGCCACAAGAAAACCTTGAGCAAACTAGCGTTGAATTTCTATTGGTCAGGGTTGGCTAAGGACGTCAAACAATTCATTCGAGCTTGTCATATTTGTCAACAGGCGAAGTACCAAGCACAAGCACCTGCTGGTTTGCTTCAACCCTTACCGATTCCTACTCAAATATGGGAGGAGATCGCAATGGATTTTGTTACCGGTCTTCCGTTGTCTGCGGGTTATTCAGTAGTTTTGGTAGTGGTGGATAGATTAACAAAATACGCTCACTTTGGGTTGCTCAAAAAAGGATTTACAGCAGCTAGAGTTGCGGCCCTGTTTGTGGAGATGGTTTATAAGCTTCATGGCTTACCCAAATCAATTATTACTGACCGTGACCCTATTTTCTTGAGTGCTTTTTGGCAGGAACTCTTTACCCTTAGTGGAACCACTCTTAAGCACAGTTCGGCATACCATCCACAAACTGACGGCCAAACAGAGGTCACTAATCGGACGTTGGAACAGTACTTGCGTTGCTTTACAATGGACAAGCCGCAAAAGTGGGCTGAGTATTTACCATGGGCAGAATTTTTCTACAATACTTCATATCACTCAGCTGCTGGCACCACTCCTTTCAAGCTAGTTTATGGTAGAGATCCGCCAGTCATTCAGTCATATATGAGGGGCACTTCGCGTCTGGACGCGGTCGATTTTGCACTGACTAATCGAGACAACTTACTGCGCGACTTGCGCACTAATTTGCTGCGTGCTCAACAGCAGATGGCCCAGGGGGCAAATCGACGTCGCCGCCAGTTGGAGTTTCAGGAGGGTGACATGGTGTATTTGAAGCTTCAGCCGTATCGGCAATCTTCAGTGCGCAGTGAAAGTTATTCCAAGCTGGCCAGAAGGTTTTATGGTCCCTTCAAAGTTTTACGAAAAGTGGGGCAGGTTGCTTACAAGCTGGAGTTACTGATGGGTGCAAAGATTCATCCTGTTTTCCATGTGTCCCTTTTGAGGCCTTGTCATGCAGGAGTTCAGGGAGGGGACTTATCGCTGCCACCTTTTGTTTATCAAGGACAGCCCTTGGTATCACCGTTGGCAGTTGTGGGACGCCGGATAGTACAGCGTCACGGTGAGGCCATAGAGCAGCTTCTAGTTCAATGGCATGGGTTGCCGCTGGAAGATGCTTCGTGGGAGGATGCAGCACCTCTGGTGGCTGCTTATGGTGAGCTTCCTTCCAACCTTGAGGGCAAGGTTGTGCCGGACGGGGGAGGTAATGTTAGGATTGTGGACTCAGAAGAGTTAAGAAGGTCAAACAGAGTTCGTCAACTGCCAAAGTGGTCTGCAGAATATGTGGTCTAGAGAAGTCTCGGCTAGTGGAAGAAGAAAGTAAGAATATTTATGGAAGAAGAAAGTAGCAGAATTTATTAATTTATTATTTAGAATGTTTGGTTGTCAGTTAGTTAGTAGTTTGGCTATGAAATAAATAAAGTGTAGTGGGGGGTTTAGTAGTCATTTCATAATTTTGGTTGTTATCCTGTAGGTGTTTCGTTGTTATCTTGTAAGGCTTATTTAAGGTCTGGACTCTTATGAATAAGGAATAAAGATTTAAATCAAACTCTTTTCTCTCTCTATATTCTTGGAGGCTTGTTCCCTCATATTGAACAAATTAACTCTAACATTATTATTCTAGAATGTATATCTGAGAGAAGTGATTTGCTTGCCGTGCCGAGATTCTCTTCAGCTTCATCTGTTGACGGGTTTGTAAGGAACTATAGAGCTCGTTCTTTCAATGCAACACAACTGCTTCATCGGAAGCTAGTTGGAATAGCTAGACTGGTCATTTATCAAATCCTCCTGGAACAATTGCGGTCTTTCTACAAAATCCTACTTCTGATTGCGACAAGAAAAAAGGGCCAACTCCAGCTCCTAAATGGCTTTTTGGGAGAAAATGCCCTTGCTCTAGCAAAAAATCAGTTCAAGTTAAGGAAAAGCTATCAGTATCAATTTCAGAATCCAAAACCCCACCACATTTATATAACAAAAAACAAACCCACAAGTCATTTGAAATTGCTATGGATACATCAAATTGGAGCGAAAGCGTGAAGTTATCTCCAAAACTACTTATAGAATCTCTGCTAACAATCGTTTTCCAAGTCTTGGTTGAGGCCATCGTGTATTGGTTTCAGGTAGATCTTATTCTGATTCTACTACTGGCTTCACTTTTCCTATATTGAAAAAAAGTAAACCACATCCCATCAAAATCACATATCCTTCCCTTGAAGATTCACCGCGAGAATCACTGGAGATTTTCCAACCTTCCGATGAAACCAGTGTATCAAGAAAATCAACTGAACTTCAAAACGGTATGTTGGTTTCACGTTTCCGGCGAGTCCTAGCAGAACTCGAATCACTGAGGACGATGTTTGAACAATTTGTATTTGAGAGGAGAAGAAATTTTATTCAGCTCGAAAATTAGTTTACAAGAGGTTGTTACAGTTTATATATACAAGTAACTATGGTTGAGTTAACCACAATTAAATAACCATAATAACTAACTAACTAATTAATCAACTAACTAACTAACTAACTGATTAATTAACTAACTAAAACTAATTACACTAATAATCCAAGACACCCCCCTCAAGTTGGTGGGTGATAAATGTCAAGCACCCCCAACTTGGACAACAAATGATGACGAAGAGCAGAAGGAACTGCTTTAGTAAGCAAATCAACTGGCTGTTCCTTAGTAGGTACATGAATAGGTTACACCAATCTTTCCTTAAGTTTGGTACAAACTATATGACAATCAATGTCAATGTGCTTAGTTCGTTCATGGAAGATAGGGCTAGAAGCAATATGGCAGGCAAACTTATTGTCACAACCGAGAGAAATAGGTAGCTGAGGTGAAAAACCAAGAGCATGAAGAAGCTGAGTAAGCCAAATCAGCTCACAAATAGTGAAGGCCATAACTCGGTACTCAGCTTCAGAAGAGGACTTGGAAACTGTAGCTTGATGTTTTGATTTCCAAGATATCAAAGAATGCCCCAAGAAGATGCAAAAACCAGTGACTGATTTTCAGGTCATCAAGCAAGATGCCCAATCAGAATCACAAAGAGCTTGGAGATGAAAAGAACCATGAACAGGAAAGAACAATCCCAATCTTGGAGAACATTTTACATATCTAACAATTTTAAGGCAGCATTGAGATGAGAGTGCTTAGGCTTATGCATAAACTAGCTAAGCAAGTTTATAGCAAAGTTAATATCTGGACGTGTGAGACATAAATACAGCAACTTGCCAACCAACCTTTGATAGACTATAGGATCATTTAAGAGGAAATCTTGCTGATGTGAAACTTGTGTTGCTGGGAAGGCTTTGTCAAAGTCCATAATAGTAAATTTTAGCTATGGATCAAGAAGGACTAAAGCTAGTTTGGCAGTAGCTAATCTAGAGTCTGCAACTAATTCTAAAGCATACTTTTGTTGACAAAGACAAATCCCCTTAGAAGATCGAGCAACTCAAAGCCTAAAAAGCATCTTAGAGAACCTAAGTCCTTAAGCTTAAAGTTAGAATGCAGGAGAGCCTTAATTTCCTCAATCATGATACTGTCACTGCCAGTGATGACCAGGTCATTAACATACATAAGAAGAAGTACAATCTGACTATTATGTCTCTTAAAGAAAAAGGAATGATCTATTGGAGATTGATGGAAACCTCTAAACATTAAGGCATTAGTGAGCTTAGTGTTCCAAGCCCTAGAAGCCTGCTTCAATCCATACAATAACTTATGGAGTTTACAAACTAAGGATTTATCATGATGATTGGAGAAGTCTTGTGGTATATGCATGTAAATATCCTCTTGAAGATCTCCTTGGAGGAATGCATTGTTGGCATCTAGATGAAATAGTGGCCAATTTTTCATAGAAGCAATGGCCAAAATCAGCCTCATAGTCACCATCTTCACCACTAGAGAGAATGTCTCCTCATAGTCAATTCCAGCCTACTGTGTAAAGCTTTTGGCCACCAACTGACCCTATATCTTTCTAGAGTCCCATCAGTATTATACTTAAGTTTATAAACCCATTTGCACCCTATTGGGGTCTTTCCCGAGGGCAGAGGAACAAGAGACCAAGTATCATTTCTTTCCAAGGCTTGAAGTTCTTGTTACATGGCTGCAATCCAGTTAGGATCCTTGGAAGCTTGGGTAAAGGAAATAGGTTCAGAAAGAGCCTAAATACTGGATAGGCATGTTTGATAAGCCGATGACAAATTGGCATATGTGATATAATTGTGAATAGGGTACTTTAAAAGGCTAGTTGATTGGAGTTGGGCAAGGTAGGACACACAAAGTCAGTGGTCCAAATAGGAGGCCTAGTAGGTCTGTTGGATCTCCGAAGTTGACTATGAGATGATGGAGGTGTAGGAGATACATTTTGAACAGAGGAAGGTGTAGGAGAGGCTAAAGAGCTAGATAAAATTGAGTCTTTCTCAAGCAAATTATGATGAGGAACATTTGAAGTAGAGTACAAATAAGACTCTTCTTCCATAAAAGTAGCAGTAGAAATATCAACAGGAAAAGTAGGTTTAGAAGTCTGTTATAATAAGAAGGGAAAAATGTGCTCATGAAATAAAACATCTTTGTTAACACAAACAGTTTTAGAATGCAAATCATATAGTATATAACCTTTCTTGGTGGAGGAATACCCAAGGAAAACATAGGGTATTGATATGGGAGCAAACTTGTCTTGAATAGGCAGATTAGAAGCATAAGTCAAGCAACCAAAAACTCTCAAATGATCTAAATTAGGCTTATGGCCATATAATTTCTCAAAAGGTGATAAGCCATGCAAAACTTTGGTTGGCAACCTATTGATTATATACACAACTGCTTTGACAGTATATCCCCACAAATAACCAAGGTTGTGAGATTGAAACTTGAAGGTGCCAGCAATGTCAAGGATATGTCTGTGCTTGTGGTCTACCACTCCATTTTGCCATGGAGTGTAGACACAAGTACTTTGATGTATAATCCCTAAGCTAGACAATAACTCATGGCATTGATGATTGAAGAATTCTATTCCATTATTAGTTCTAACATACTGAGATGTGTGATGATATTGGTTCTGAACCATTTGCAAAAAATTCTGCAAAGTCTGGAATACATCAGACTTGAACTACAGTAGAGAAGGCCATGTAGTTCTAGTAAAATCATCAACCACAGTGAGAAAAAACCTTGCATTACCTTGAGCGGCAACCTTGTAAGAACCCCAGACATCCAATTGCAATAGTTCAAACACATGAGATATGGTAGTGTTATTGGAAGGAAAGGGTAATCTACTATGTTTGGCTAAAGGACAGTTTCACAATAGAATTTGTGATGATTATTAAAACCATGATACAATTCCTACAAAGTTGATAAAAGAGCATGTCCTAATCTCTTGTGCCAAAGAACAACATCCTTAGTTTGAGACAATGTTTTTATTGAAGAATCAGTAGCTACATTGAGAGATTTGCAGTCTATTTCTTTATTACAATCAGAAACTTTGATTCCCAAATTCTTACTTAAAGCCGAAAAAAAAAAAAAATACAAGCTGATTTTTGAGATAGGCATGAAGTGATATAGCCCTTGGTATTGTTTAACAATCCCTTTCAATTTGCCACTCCAAACATCCTGGATCACACAAAAATCTGGATAAAATGTTATAGAACACTGACCATCAGAGGCTAACTTAGAAATTGACAGCAAATTCTACTTAAAATCTAGTATGTATAAGACATTATCAAATGACAAATTTTCTTGTAGGCTGAAAGAACCAACATGTTGAATTGATGTTTTTGTTCCATTTGGGAGACTAACATAACCAGGCATAAATGGTTTACTAGCAACAGAGGATGCAAAATTTCAGATACTATGAGTCATATGGTCAGTGGCCCCAGAGTCTAGAATCTAATCATCAATAACGTCACAGTTTGAATATAGGGAAACAATCTTACCTAGCAGATTAGCTGATGGTGCTCCCAGGTTCTCCTTTCCCAACAATTGAATCAATTGAGCATACTGCTCTAGAGTCAAAACATTGTCTAAGCTAACTCCTTCTTTGCTACTGTCAGTTGTTGATTCATTGCGTAAAGTTGACTCTTGACTTGAATGAACCTGATTGGCTTTAGCTTTTGATCCTGACTTGTTCTTGGTAAATTGAAAATCTGGCAGATATCCATGCAATTTGTAACAATTATCCCTTTTATGTCCTACTATATGACAGTAATCACATTCGACATAGGGTTTCTTTCCTTTATATTTCAAACTCTGAGTCTGATTTCTCTGATTCCCTTGTGAGTAAAGTGCTCTAGTAATTTCAGTGTTCTGATTAAATCCAGTTAAGACCTTTTGGCTTGCATCTTGACTTACTATTGAGTAAGCCTGTTTGACAGAAGGTAAGGGAACCATTAATAGGATTTGGCTTCACACCAATGCATATGGGTCATTAAGTCCTATCAGGAACTGTTGTAGTTTTTGTTGATTAAGATGTGCCAAATAGGCTTAAGCTGATTCACTATCAGGTGGTGGTAAACTTACCAATGAACTAAGTTCATCCCATAGAGTTTTCAACTTGTTGTAATATACTGCAACCGAGTGAGTTCCTTGCACCGTGTTAACTACTTCCCTGTGAATACCAAAGACTTTTATGCCATTGACCTTGTTGTATTGTTCTTGAAGATCTTGCCAAGCCTGATACACACTAGTAGAGTATACAATGCTATTGAATATTTCTTTTGAAATAGTGTTAAAAATCCAAGCCAACACCAAATAATTACAATGTTCCCACTATGCATGCAAAGCTTGATTGAAACTTGCCTTTTCACAAGATCCATCAACAAAACCTAATTTGTTCTTTGCCCTCAAAGAAACTATCATCGCATGACTCCAAATTTTGTAATTCTCCATTCCCATGAGCTGCTTTGAAATAAGTACTGAATCAGGGGTATCTGATGGATTTATGTAAAGTTGTGAACTTAAGTCAGTAACATTCGACATTTTGAGATGAATTTATTTCAGCTTGTGCAAGAATTCACCTGAACTAAGAACAAATTTCAGCTAAAGAACAACTGAATGAAATCACTTTATTGATTTTGGGATTCAGAGAGATTTGAAGAAATAATGAAAAATACAGACTTGATTTCAGCTTGAATCTTCAATCAAAGCTACTCATCTTGTAGTTAAAAAACGCTGCTCTAATACCATGAACAATTTGTATTTGAGAGAAGAAGAAATTTTATTCATCTCGAAAATTAGTTTACAAGAGGTTGTCACAGTTTATATATATAGGTAACCATGGTTGAGTTAACCACAGTTAAATAATTATAACGACTAACTGACTAACTAACTGATTAATTAACTAACTAAAACTAATTACACTAATAATCCAAGAATGTTGCAAGTGATCATGCAAGCTTTGACTTGTTTGAAGTAGAGAGCCTTTCCATTCAAAGTACAATATATTTAATGTACCATCATCGAGATTCATTGGATGAGGCTTCAAGCTTTAATGCAAGAAGATTAATAGCCATAAATATTAATGGAGGTTTGATGTATAATTGTTGTAGGAGTCTAGACGAGCCAGTGACACCATCATTAGCAGCAACGAAATGTTATGAGCCAAGTGAGGTAAGCATTGATTGGAGTGTGACAATAGCTGAGGGATTTGACAAAGGAAGTGTTACTAATTTCTCGATTACGGCTTCAGAAATAGATGATATGGCAATGGTGCGGAACGGCAGCGGCCACAACGGGAAGAAGAAATTAGGAAATGGGTTGTTAAGCTGTCGATGTGAGAAGGCGGCGAGTGTGGGGCCAAATCCAGTGAAATGTGTGCCTGAGGTGCAAAGAATGGGGCAGCATAACACATTGAGGCATATGCATGAGAGTTGTAAGACACACAATGTGAATAAGCCACCGCTTGCAATGTCTCAATCTGATCGCTTGTCCCTTCCTTTGTTTTTTTTTTCCCTTTAAGTTGTTCTGTGTTTCTATTCAATTTTCAAGATTTGTGTGATCTGTTTTTGTGTAAGATAATGATTTCATTATTATTGAGCAATGAAATCATCATGTCCAATAATACCAGTGCACATTACAATAGTTCACCAGTTACGGGATAATGGCTTTTAAAATAAATAATAATAGAAGTTAATTTATTAAAGCATAAATATATTTCACCCCCTCAAAGTCTGTTATGGCTGGGAAAGTAGGGTTGACGTAGAGCCCTGTCAGCGTAAGTGGTTAAAGCTTAGGTAAGTCCAGCAGCCATTCAGACGAAGCTACATCGTACGCTGACGCAAGTGGCATGCTCCTGCCAGTGTAGTAGGTGTGCGCCAGGCTGGTGAAAGGCTGGAGGTGGTCCACGTGTCCAATCCCTGCAAGAGGCGAGTAAATCACTCGAGCAGGTGAATAACAGGACGCAAAGAAGAATTTGCATGGCAATCTGAGCCACTCCCTGATTTAGTAATCATTACCTCAATTCATTCCACTATAAATAAAGAGTTCCTTTCCCGTTTGTGGGATTAGCTAATTTCTCTCGGGAATAGCATATACTCTCTCTCTCTCTCTCTCTCTCTCTCTCTCTCTCTCTCTCTCTTTCTCTCTCTCTTTCTCTCTCTCTCTCTTTCTCTTTCTCTTGTAATCTTTTGTAAATCAGCTCGCTAAACGCGACCTGATCTCATATATTAATACAATACCAGTGGACGTAGGATTCGCTTATTTAAGCATCCGAACCACTTTAAACACCGTTCTTCATCTTTTACTCAGTTCAATACCCCCACACACGTGTGTCTTCTGAGTCAGCTCAGCATTTTTCACGTGCGTTTAGTTAGTATTCGTCATTCATCAGGAGAATCTCTAACTAATCGGTCCTACAATAACAAATGGCTCGCCGATTCAAACCTGAGCGAACCAATCATGGTGAGGAGGAGATCAACCAGGTGTAAGAAGACACTTCTTCTGAAGTGCCCCCAGTCCTGCAAAATCTCGTGGGGGATATCCCTTCGAGCTCACGACTTGATCCAGCCATCATGAGCTACCTGGAGAGGTTCAATAATACTCTACAAATGGTCAACCAAAGGCTGGATCGTTTGGATCGGGTCACGCCACCTGAATCAAATGAGGTGGTGCCACCGCCAAAAATGCCTATAGGTCGCATGAAAGTGCATTAAAGAGAGGGAAAACAGGTGGCGAACAGCGGGCCTAGAGGCTCCGAGGGAGCGGCAAACACCGATCGCACCCGGGGTAGAAAACCCGTGGCACAAAGACTAGGTGACAAGTCGCGGCCTGAGCTATCCCGTGCCACGTCGCGTGAGCACTCCCACAAAAGTGCAACAGATAACATCTGAAGAGGTCGTTAAATATAACACTCCTTGTTTCATGTCGGTCGTGAAGCGACGTGACTCTTCAATCTTGTCTTACCTCAATTGCAAAGCGACGTGACCCCTTCGGCAAAAATTCTGCTAAGTGCAATAAGGTCACAGACCTCGGTTGAAAACCAGTCATCGTTATGGCACTGAGCATAGTCAAGGATAGGTCGCTGACCCTAAAGAGTAAGCCATGTCAGGTCGCCTACATGAAAATGTTTCTTCGACCTCTTTGAAGCCAGGTCGGATCGACTAGTATCTTGTCAAACGCATCAAATCAAGGCATAATATGTAGTTTCTAAGGTTCGATTCTCAAACCTCAAAAACTAGGGGACTTCTGTTATGCCTGGGAAAGTAGGGCTGACGCAAAGCCCTGTCAGCGTAAGTGGTTAGAGCTTAGGTAAGTCCAGCAGTCATTCAGACGAAGCCACGTTGCACGCTGACACAAGTGGCATGCTCCTACCAATGCAGTATGTCTGCGCCAGGCTGGTAAAAGGCTGGAGGCGGTCCACATGTCCAATCCCTGCAAGAGTCGAGTAAATCACTCGAGCAGGTGAATAACGGGATGCAAGGAAGGATTTGCACAGCAATCTGAGCCACTCCCTGATTTAGTAATAATTACCTCAATTCATCCCACTATAAATAGAGAGTTCCTCTCTCGTTTGTGGGATTAGCTAATTTCTCTCGGGAATAGCATATATACTCTCTTTCTCTCTCTCTTGTAATCTTCTGTAAATCAGCTCGCTGAATGCGACCTGATCTCATATATTAGTACAATACCAGTGGATGTAGGATTCGCTTATTTAAGCATCCGAACCACTTTAAACACCGTTCTTCATCTTTTACTTAGTTTAATACCCCCGCACACGTGTGTCTTCTGAGTCAGCTCAGCATTTTCCACGTGCGTTTAGTTGGTGTCAAAATCACACATCAACAAAGTCCAAAAAAGGTCTACGAAGAACGACAACAAACCCCCTATGGTTGTTTAAATGGATGTTAAATAGGCAACCTAACATTTCACACGTTAATTGTAATGCCTCAAACCACTGTAAAGATATTATCTCTTATCAACCTAAAATAGTGATGTGAAGATTTTGAAATTTCAAGCAACTAAGAGGAAATAAAGACTGAAACAACACTATATAATTTTATGGACATCCCAAGATTTTACAATTTATAAAAACTCGAACCCAAACGCTGCAAAAAGGACCTATGATCCATCTCAATCCACCAACTACCACAATCAACTAGCAAAACAATGCCTTAGGCACTCATCAACTGCTACTATAGAAAAAAGAGAAAATGTAAAGTTATTTCAACATATAGTTATCAAAACTAGCCTAGGAACAGGGGCGGATCTAGCCCCTAGGCCTACCCTCAAGTTTTTCCTTAAAAAATTATTAATATATAGACCCACAAAAATTGCTATTAACATATATATCCAAGCCCACCCTTGGATTTTTAAAAAATGGGAATTATTATACATATATCTAGGCCCACAAAAAACTTGTTATTAATATATATATTTCAATCTCACATCATATTAAAAGTTTAAAGCTCTCTCCATTCTTCTTCTCCATGGCTCCACCTGCTTTTTATGATTTTATCCTCAAAATTCTTTACTCTCTCATTCGCTCATTCTCTTCCTCATGCTATTCGATCTTGAAACTTTTGAAGACTGGAATTGTTGAAGCTTTCACTACTCAAGGTGTCACAATTAGCTATGTTTTTTGTTTTATCAGTTTTAAGTATGTGTATTGTTTATTTCAATTTAGTTTATTTTAGGGTTAAATCATGCTTTTTTTTTTTTTTTTTTTTTTTGAGGTTTTTTATTCTAATTTGAGGGAAAAAGACATGGGTCTTGTGAGTTTATCTTATGTTTAGTGTCTAAAAATGAACCTCCTATCCCAAATTAAAACCTTAACTATATTTTAAAGGATGTTATTCTTCACCCTTCGCCCACCACTTTCTTACATTTCAAACTTCACCGTTCAGCTGCCCAAAATTATTGAAGAAATTTGAGTTACTATCTATGTTTATACCAAGAAAATTCCCTANATTCTAATTTGAGAGGAAAAGACATGGATCTTTTGAGTTTATTTTGTATTTTGTGTCTAAGAATGAACTTGCTTTCCCAAATTAAAACCTTAACTATATTTTAAAGAATATTATTCTTCACCCTTCACCCACCACTTTCCTACATTTCAAACGTCACCATTCTGCTACTCAAAATAATTAAAAAAATTTGAGTTACTATCTATATTTATATCAAGAAAATTTCCTTTTTTTTTTTTTTCATTATTTCATATTAAAAGTCAACGCAACATTGACATGATTTAAGTTTTGGTTGACTTTAACTTAGGTCAGGTCTGGTCAAAGTCATGAAAATTTATATTATAATCTTTGGAAGCCAAAAATTCAAAGAAGGTTTTGCTCAAGGTTTACTTAACATATTTACTCAAAATTTTGCTTCTCATGAATTTATTAAAGTAGGAAAGTATTGGCTCCGTTTGGTTCACAATTTTGTGTTTTTGAGAAAAGTTTTTTGAAAAAAGTTAATAAAAAAGTTGAATTGGGCGGGTATTACGATGTAGGATTTACAAATTATAAAATACCCCCTATGTTTGTTTTTTTACAAAACACCCCTTATAATAAAACATTAAAAGTTAACAAAAACACCCCCAATCCACCCTCAAATACGGACAGCCGGCCACCACCACCGGAGGGTAGCCGGAGTCGCCGTAACAAAAACATTAAAAATATTTAAGGGTATTTAATTGAATTAACAAATTTAGGGGGTTTAAAAAATGTTGAATAAAGTTGAATAATATTGTGAGTTTTTGGGTATTTTACTGTTTAACTTTTTTGGGAATACTAAAACTAGTATTCCCAAAATCCAACCAAACGAAGCCATTGCGTTATTGCATTCTTTTCTCTTAGGTTTTTAATATTGTATTATTTTCTTTACTTAAGGTTTGATGATTTTTTAAAGTTTTTACTAGTTGTTTAGCAAACGATGATGGAGACGCGGAGGCCTCCCCTTGATAAAAATCTTGGATCTGCCACTGCCTAGGAATATGTACAAATATCTATGCCTATCTAAACCTATCATCCTTTTATATACACAAGATTAGATGCAATTTCTGGGTTTTTGAAATATACATAATGTCCAGAAGAAAAAAATTAGGAGCTACGTATACCACCTACCTCCAACGTTGTACTGATCCAAAAACATATAAATCCAAAAACATATAAAGCAGGGTGAATAGCTAGCCTAGTAGAAAACTCTAATATGGTTATTATCAATTGGAGGACACTATTTTAAAAAAAAACTAAAGGAAAAATGACACAAGTTTCATTTGTATCAATAAATGGACCCTTTCAATCAAAGAAAACTTTTTCTTTCTCTCTCTCTTTTTTTTTTCTTTGGTCCATCATTTTTGTCGAATGCACCACCTCCTTATTTCTTCATTTCCTTTTCTTTTGTTTTATTTTTATTAAATAGATGTTTCGACCATTACTTTGTGCTTGTGGACTTAGATGCAAACCCAAATATAAGCCATTTCCAAATAAAAAGAATTGGGCTAGAAGAAAAGTGGGCCTTACAATCTTCCACTCCTAGAGAGAAGTTTCGTCCTTGAAATTTAAGGTTTCATTTTAGAACATACATACCTTGGTTTTGGAATAAGTGAGGATATTTTTTCGTAATCGTTAATTTAAGGTTTCATTTTAGAACATACATACCTTGGTTTAGGAATAAGTGAGGATATTTTTTCGCAATCGTAATCTCTGGTGTAAGTTCCCAAGTAGTCTCTTTTGCACCATGATGCTGCCACAAAACCTTCACCAAAGGAAATAGTTCTTTTTGTGAAGGATGTGATCCTTATGATCTAGAATTTGTATGGGTCCCTTATAACAAGACACATCTTCATGCAAACTAAGGTGTTGATGCAAATTTCTACACCAACGAAAGCGCCAAGACGAAGACACGCGTCAACCAGAGATACTTGATTGATTCCAAAGAGAATCAAGCAAAATGGGAGCGTGGTTCTGAGGAACTAGCAAGAGGGACTCGATCTGCATGCGTTGATGGCCAAGGCGGTAACGTGCCTCCTAGAGGATGGTGTGAAAACTAGACATTTTTAAAGTAGTTCGGCTAGGAAACGAATAAGGCCTACGTCTACTGATATTTTATTTGATTGTGTGATATTGGGATACAAAAGATGGGTTTCCCTGGTGATTGAAAGAGGTTCTCTCCAATTTGATTTTTTTTCTTTGGACCTGACGTTTGGACTAGAGAGAATTTCTTCTGTTCTCTCTCCTTCTCGTTTGGTCTCTTTTTCTTGTCCCCTCCCCTCTCCCTTTGGCCGCTGCTGCTTATAAAGAGAGAGAGGGTTTCAGAATGTTATGATGATAAGTGCTCACATCTAAACTAATTCCACTAAGCTAAATGATGGGACATATTATCTTGAGGGTGTGTTCGGGGGTTTTGGAGCTGATGTTTGGACTAGAGAGAAATTGTTGTTTCCTCTCTCCTTCTCGTTTGGTCTCTTTTTCTTGTCCCCTCCCCTCTCCCTTTGGCCGCTGCTGCTTATAAAGAGAGAGAGGGTTTCAGAATGTTATGATGATAAGTGCTCACATCTAAACTAATTCCACTAAGCTAAATGATGGGACATATTATCTTGAGGGTGTGTTCGGGGGTTTTGGAGCTGATGTTTGGACTAGAGAGAAATTGTTGTTTCCTCTCTCCTTCTCGTTTGGTCTCTTTTTCTTGTCCCCTCCCCTCTCCCTTTGGCCGCTGCTGCTTATAAAGAGAGAGAGGGTTTCAGAATGTTATGATGATAAGTACGTCAACCAAGTTGTCCAATGTCGCACGATGGTCGCAGCTCACGTGCCCCTATGTTGTAGCTAATGATGGTGTTTCCTCTGACAACAAGTGTCTTTATAGGTCTCCTCTTGGCTGAGCTGCATGGAGAGCACGTGGAGTTTGCACTGCCGCGTGCCGCTGATTTGAGTATGTAGCTTATACGTGGTAAGATGATATGTCTGAGCAGGAAGATATTTTCATACGGTGAGCCCCCTTTTTTGATCTAGTCACATGTTGTGCCTGCACACATGGGCTGGTTGCTTGTGCCTTTCGCCAAGCATCTTCGCTTCCGAGCCTGATGTTTGCTCCATACAAAGGTGTGTCTTGGGCTTCTCTGTTTAGCCCAGGCTAGGGATTTTTACCGCACAACATATGGTCTCTCCAATTCAACACATGAGAAGGATTCGGGTAGTATTTCTTAAGCATTGAAATGTGAAAGACATCATAAATTTTTTACAATTGAAAAGGCAAAGCCATATTAGAGTAGGTGTCTTAGAGCCAATCTTATTGTAATATGACACTGATGAATCTTGTTTATTTATTAATAAAGGCAATTTTATTATATTGTGCGATTCATATTTAACTATATGTTGCAAATCCCTAATATGGCAAATGTTAGTATAGGTGCCCTAGAGCCAATCCGATTGTAGCTATTGACTCTTTGTAAAACACATGTTAATATTAATAAAGGCAAATTCTATATATCATTGTGCTTATATTTATTTGATATATATTGATATGCCCTTAGAGTGGTAGAATCGTGACGAGGGTATCAAGTGTTTTAAATCTTGATTGTGAGAACCCTATGATCACATATTATGACCACTCTAGAAGAGTCTATAGCCTTAATATTATTCTGAATTAGGACACAGATAATACAGTAAGGCTATCATAGCGTTGAACAACCCTATCGAAAGATTAGTGATAGATCTTGCATGTCAAAGTTGTTTGGTGACAATTTGGTGCAACGCGCAACGCGTGGGTGCTTGTATTTGGCAAGTTCACTAGATTGACTCACTAGAGGATTCCATATAGATGGTAATCTCAGTGTCTATAGAACATATTTTCTAACGGATGGTGGTGCATGTAATCCTTAGACTTGAGATCACTAGAGCATTGTGTGTAAATATTAGTGTAGTTTGACACTAGCCTAACGTAATCCTATTTAGGATTATCAGTATGGTAGTTAATTGGCTACATTAAGAAGTACACCATGGCTACGGTGGATTGACATAGGATTCATCATTCTTGGATGCAGGAGAATTTATCTCATTAAGTAATTCGGTAAATGACAATGACCGCAAATCTGTGGACATATAATATTTTCCATCAACTCATCGCTCCAATCCTCACTTATACAACCCTTTTCCATCAACCAATCCACACTTACACACACCAAAAAAAAAATGAAAAAAAAAAATAAAAAATAAAACCCATTTCTTCAACCCATCGTTCCAACCATACTTACACAACCCATTCTATTAACCAATCAACACTTACACAACAAAAAGACAATCATAGTATCATACAATACAAGTATACAACACTACACAACAAATGCAATCACACAATACTGCTTGGCAATCTACATAACAAGTACCTGGGGTGGTTGCGTTGTCAGTGGTGGATTAGGTGGGGTAATTGACTGGTTGGAGTCTCGGAGATGGAGGTGCATCAGTTGCGAAAGGGGGTGCAACTTGCGACCGACGAATGGACGAAGAAGTAATTTTGGGTTACAGAAAAAATTGAATTGGTTTTTTTTTTGGGGTTTCAAATTCAATCGAACATTAGTCATAAAACTAGATTTTTACATTTTGGAAATATAATTAAATGTTTCATATCCCTTCCTCATAGTTGTAAAAACTTCTATGTACACCCATATAAAGCCCTAGAACACAAACACCCCTTATAGTTGTAAAACTTACATATGACCCCCTAAAACCTTTCGAGCTTGTGAGCTTCTAGAGCTGAGCCATGATTGGCTCAAATCGGCTCAATTTAGGACTCGGGCGACTTGAGTTTGAGATTGGCTCAACAAATATGGAGCTTGCCCCGAGCCCGTGAGCAGCTCGGTTCGGGTCACAGCCCTAGTTATATGACTACATGAGTATAAACTACTGTATAAAGTTAGTTCAGTTGAGAGAGGTGATCAGTTTTGTACAGCCTTCAAGTTTTGGCTAAATTAATTAATTTCCCTGAAATAAATCCTTTGTGCTAATTTATTAAATAGAGGCAGATTTGTGAAAATTAGAAGGGAAAATTAATTCGATGATAAAATTGTTTTGACCGATTCATAGGTCACGCACACACAAATTGAATGCAGTAATCCAATTGCATACATACTTTTGGAATACCATACATTTGTATCTGATTGTTCTTAGTTGTCAATAGCAGCTTAGAATTTTCATTTTAATCGGAAATGGGAAGGCGCCCGGTTAGAAACAGGGAGGAGTCAGCGTTGACGAGAGGAGTAACTGCTGTGTTTTCGTTCGTTAAATTTGCAGAGTTTGAGATTCTTTTCCTTCTTTTCTTCATTATCGCTTTCATCGTCTTTAAAGATCTCGTAAGTCTTCTCCTCTCTCCAATTACTATAACTTCTGAGATGGATTTATTATTAATTTGCTATAAACAGAAGAAATGATTTGATTTAGGAGTCCCATGAATTGTTTATGTCTTGTCTGGATTATTGCTTAATGCTCGTTTAGGTCTTGTTCTTGTTATATTTAGCGATGTATCCTGTATTTTTGTGATAAAATTACTATTTAATTTGGAAAGATAGGTTCTTATGCCTCTTCAGCTTGTCATTGTTGTGGAAGAATTTTCAGTTCTATTGTGGATACCCTCAGTGCAGATCCAGAGTCTTGGATTTCGGGCTCAATCTGTGAATACAAGAAAATTGGGTGGCCAGAGTAAAGAAAATGCAATATTAAGCGTGAATTTTAAAATTAACAAATGCAAAATTTAGAAAAGAAAATAAAATTCTGGATTTGGGAGCAATGTGTTGTGCGTTAGGAAAATTCACCCTTGAAAACCAACCCGCAAACAAAGCTGCCTGAGCAAGTGCCTATGAGACCCATTAGCAAACCTTAGCTTAGTGATGTGGGACTTTTTTGGATCATGAAATTTCACCATATCTTTGAAACCAATTCCTTAACAGCCCATATACCCAATTAGGTGACTTTGCAAATCACGACTCTTGTTGCATGGTTTTGTTCTGATAACAGTTATTATGAACAAATTGAGTATAACTCATCTCTAAAAACGGCTTGTAATTGAAGAGTGTACAAGCAAGTACTTTCTAAAAATTGACTTGTAAAGAAAGAGTTCCTAAGCAAGTGCTAATAAATTTAATGTCAAAACCTTAGCTTATTGATGTCGGACTCAATTGGGTTGTTACAATCCACCATGCTTTTGAGGATCACATGCCATGTCAGTAACAAGAGCTCTCCTTGCTTAGCTTTTGCTTTGATACCAATTGTTACGGACAAATTGAGTAGAAGTCATCTTTAAAATTCAGCTTGTAATGGAAGACTGCAGGAGCTAGTCCCTTTTAAAAATTTGACTTGTAAAGAAAGAGTGACCAAGCAAGTGGTTATAAATCTAATGGCCAAACCGTTGTTTAAGGATGTAGGGCTTGATTGGGTCATTAATCCACCATGCTTTTGAAACCAACATACACAAGGGCCCATGTACCTAGTTAGGTGATTTCGCAAATCTCGCACACTACTAGATAGTAGATAGCAATCAGCAGCCTACCCTAAGTTGTCTTGTCAATTCTACTTCTCATTATTAGGTACACATTAAGTAGAAATTACCCGTAAAAATTGGTTTTTAAGGGAAGGGTCCCACGTGTTTATAAGATCTATGGTCAAGTCTTAGTTTAGTGATGTGGGACTCATTCAGAGTTTTGCAACATGGCTGCCCTCAATAAGGAAGATTCTCCCTCTCTTGGATGCCCTTCTTTCAAATAGAAATTTGGACAGTCTTGTCCCATATTCTTTTTGCTTGATAAATACTTATTAAATAAGAGCAAGCATGTTATTCATTCAATGTAACAGGTGAGATCGTGAGGACAATTGTCCCTATGCTGGCAATTTTCAATAGGATAACTCTTTTTCGCTTACACTAATTCCTGAAGTTGGTAGTCAAGGAAGTCTGAAGGTTGTCCAATTTGGTTGGCTGTTAATGAAAATTTTCTGTTATATGTTCTTTATTTTTGGCAATTTCATGTATTATTTACACACAAACACAAATGCATGAACTTCATCAGGTCATGACATTAATAGATCTGACAAATCATAACAACTGACTTAATCGGACAATCATATTTTTCATTAGTGTTTATCTGTTTGGTCAAAATTCAATCGCCCAACTAAATATATGATCTGAATAGATTTCTTCTGGTTTTCTATGCAGTACACTTCTAGCATTAAGTTGATTATAGCATTTTTTATTTACTGAAGTTGGTGTTGTCGTGATCCTATTTGTGACTGACAATTTTTAGTGACGCATTGATTCATAACATAGCATGCTTTATCTATTTGTATAATGATTGAAGTTCTGATGATTGCAAAAATTGTTTGTAGATGTCTAGGCCTGAATATAATCAGATCCTCGTCAAAAAGCCAGGTGGAATTGATTTGTGGCCATACTAGCTGCGGTCAGCTGCTTGATATATATATATATGGGTTGGGTTGATATTTTATGTATTATTTTAATAGGGAGTATGGGTAATTAATTAAGAAATTTTTTGTTGCATGTTTATAGAACTTTTTTAGTTGTTCCAAATGTACTGTGGGTGAACTTCTTCTGAGAACATGAAAAGGGATTCGAGGTCATCTTGTAGTGCTTGTGATTTGGTTTAATTTTATTAAATATGAGGAGTGAATCATTTGGGGAGTATGATATCACTATGCCAAGCAATTATTTAGTATGTATGTCCTTATAATTAGTTAAAGAAATATTATCAATTCCTTGGATTTATTTACTGATGTAATGATTTTATGAGTTTGTATTTCAAGTGATTTGATATAAATTAATGATTGTCTTTTCATTTCTTATCGCTTATAAAACAAACTTAAGAAACCTGGACATATAATATTTTCTTAAGTTTTTACTCCTATTTCAAGTGATGCAATATTAATTAATAATTGACAAAATCGTGTGTTATTATTTTCTTGGTTCAGAGAATCGAGCAAGAAGTACGACAACCACCTGTTTTATTCTGTATAGCAGCTAAAATGCAAGCTTCATAAATTGGGTTAAAAATTGCCAAAATAATGACAATAACTCTGACAATGTGTAGCAAACAACCACTATTTCCCTCGCACAGTTAAGCGGGAAAACTATATTACGTAATAATAACAGACCCAAACAATGAAATTTAAAACAAAATTCGGACTATGAAATTAGAAAATCGATAGGGCAAAAAAATTGAATATCACATATACATAAAGATATAAACATACAAATTGCATATTTTAACATTCATAAATATCAGATCAGTCGACCATAAACAATAGAATGTACAATTTTTCTTTTTTTTTTTTAACAAATAGGGTTCCGTCCAAGGGGGAAGTTCTTTTACATTTATGCTCATGAAAAATGAGGCAACATCTTGTATCGGAAATGAATTGATTTACATAAATCATTCTCTGGCAATGTCAGTTGCAGCACTTGACTCGTCTAAGCTAGTATTGGCAACAAGACTCTTAACTGGGACTTTTTCTACATCACGTTGTACTCCAAGATCAGAAACCAATCGGTTGACGCAATAAATACCATAACCCACTAAAGCTTGTAGTCAAGTATCTAAGGGGTGAAGAAACAATAGCACTAACAGCAGCTGCCAATGATATGATGCACCCTGGCCACTGCAATCCATACTGATGCTAGTACCGTTTTGCAAAATCCTCACAATTTTTCTTGAAAACATGGTAGACACCAAAACCATTCTGGAGAAGAAAAGTGGCACGATGGAGAACATCTTCTGGGGGATAGGAAGTGGCAAGGGTGCTAGTCCCTCCTGGAGCTTTGACAATAAATAAAGCTGGTGAGACACCATACTCAAAGAGATAGAGATCGCCACCAGCAAGAAAACAGTCAATGCAGGAGATGATGACACCATCAAGCCTTGAATAATCACCACACTGTGGACATGGACTATCAGAAGGGTGAGCAGGAGATGAGCTACAAATGATTCGGTCAAAGAAAGTTCCGGTGCTGATTACCTGTCCTGCTCCCCTAGTGAAATGGATCACTTTTCCATCACCAGTTGTATATATCCCTAGTGCATATTGGGACCAAAGTCAGCAACACTGATACGGGCATTTTAATATTAATTGTGTAAAACATTAAAAATTTGTTTCCATATACATTGTATATGATATTCAAATTTTTTTCTAATTATAATTGCCAACCAATAGATGTAAGTACAGGCCAAGAACAAAAAGGTCGATTAAGCAGGAAGCTAATCAACGGAAAATCTTATACATCGTATATGATATTCAAAAAAATTTCTAATTCTAATTGCCAACCAATAAATGTAAGTATTCGCCAAGAAAAAAATGGTCGATTAAGCGGGAAGCTAATTAACTAATACCTCAACGGAAAATCTTATTAAATTCAATGAACTCAATTACGTTTTGCTACTGACTAAAAAATTCAGATAAACATTCAAAATGAAAATAACAGATTCAGGATGCATTTCTAACAGATACAATGAACGACTTTTATAAGGAAAAAAATTAATACAGGAGGAAAAAGAAACCATTGACATCATTAAAACTATCCCTATCCTTGAGTCATCACAACCGTAGAACTAAAATTATGAAAAACAATAATAATATCCTGGAACTATGCCCTATGATGTTTCTTAAAAAATTCTCAGTTCAAAGAATTATATTCCAATAGACTCCCTCAAAGCTGTCGAAATCAAGTAAGTTGTGGTAAATTCCAAACATTTACTATGAAAGAAAGAAAGAATCCTCTAAACATCCTCATGAATTCAATTTAAGTAGGCTAACCTTATTTTGTCCTTTATGTTGAATCATACAAGAGGAACACAACTTGATGAAATAAATGGTAATATTTTTATTATTAGGTAGTAATGTTGTCTAAAATTTATAATGTGTTAACGCCAAAAATGTCGTTCAATGTTAACTAGGAAGTGTAGGTGAAGAATGGTGTCTTGATGGTGTGATCTCCTTAATACTCATTGAATCTTTACAAAGGAAGGAGATGAGGTTAGAGGCTCAACCTGGCGACTGTCGTTACAAGCGGTCTTTCTGATGCTCAAATTAATGGAGGGGCCAACACAAACTCTATAAGGAGCGATAATGGTAATAAATTTTGTGGAGACGAAAAAGAAGATATACAGTACATAAGCAGACTTGGCAAACGGGTCGTACCCATGTGGACTTGTACTCGTAAAAAACAAATATAGGGCACGATCCTAAATTTAGGTCCTATTTTGTTAACCCGGACCGACCCGTTTTTTGACAGGTGGGCTGGGTAAACCCGCAGGTCCCCTGAAGCCCGACGATTAAAAAAAAAAAAAAAAACCCAAAAAAAAAATTATAAACTCAAAATTTAATTCTTAACACCTCTTCTCTCTCCACCTTCGACTTCGATGATGTTCAACCTTTCCTACCAATACCATCTCTGATCTCTCTCCTCTTTTCGATTCGACCCTTCCTCATTCTCCATCACTGCTTGCTTGCAAGAGTTGAAACAGAAGAAGATTTCTCTGATTAGAGCGTGGGAAGAAAGTGAGAAGTCCAAAGCAGAGAACAAGACACCCCATTTGAGTTTAATAGCTTTCAGGAGAGTGAAAATCCTCACAATCTGATGATTTTGGCTGGTTCATTTCTTACGATTTTTGTTCCTGTGCTGGGTATTTAGCTTTGGGTTTCTTGTTTTTGTTTGGTTCCCAAGAAAAAAAATACAAGAACTGAAGAATTTTGTGGAACATGGGATTAAGGGTGCGTTTTATCCCTATTTCTATCCACGTCCCAAATCTTATTCCCTAAATATTGTTTGACACATGGTTCCAAAAATATTACTATATTTTTTTAATTATTTTTAGACTTTTTAAATTTATTAATTTCATAACACCCCAAAAAAAATTAAAAATTAGCAAAAATACCCTCATTCACTCATTCTTGTCAGATTTTGGCAACCACCATTGGTGGTAGTTGGAATCTGTTACAACGGCTTACATCTCGACTAGAACTGATCGATAATTCATTGATCTGGCCTTTTTTGGCCAAATCCACAGTGGATTGGATCTGACCAAAAAAGGTCAAATCTGGCCATCAGTCACGGCCAAAGAAATGACGGTCAACGACGACCATATCTTTGGCTTTTGTGGCCGTCGACGGCCACATCTGGCCGTAGATCTACGTGTTACAACACCGACCGGTCTGTATTGTAACGTAATTTTTCAGTCAGATTCCGACGGTGGTGGCTAGAATCTGGCATTGCGGGTGGTGGGGGTGTTTTTGTCATTTTACAAAAATTTTATATATTGAGGTGTTTAATTAAATTAGCAAACTTATGGGGTTTTTTTTAGAAATTTTCAAATTTTACCTCGTAATAATCCCCTATCCAACTACCCAATATTATTCCCAAAATCCTATCCAAAATAATAAACCAAATGCACCCTAAGATTTTATTGTTAATTTGTTATGTATAGATTGTTGTGTGTTCTTGTGCTAGATATTTAGGCTGCTTTGTTTGGCTATTTTCAAAGTACTCTATTCCTATTATGAAAAAAATGCATGTTTGTTCCGTATTCTCAAAATCATATCCTATAATATTCAATTATTTTAAACCTCCATAGGTTTGCTAATTTAATTAAACAACTCCAATAATTTTTTTTTATAAATTGACAAAAACACTCCACCCACCCACATTTGTCAGATTCCGACAACCATCGCAGGAAGGTGATCGGAATCTGGCGTAATGGTGCACTATCAGCTGGATCTGGCCGGTAGTGCGTCAATCTAGCTTTTTCTGATCAGATCCACCATGGATCTGGCCGTTCTTTGGCCACATCTGGCTGTCAATGACGGTTAATATATGGCCGTTGTTGACTGTCAACGACGACCATATCTTTGGCCATTATTGACGGCTAGATGTGGCCATCAACGGCTAGATCCGACCGTTGTTGATGGCCATATCTTATCGTAATTTGGCCTTTTCTGACAAGATCCGTGGTGGATCTAGCAAGAAAAGGCCATAGTGGTGCACGACCGATCGTGCGCAATGAAACAAGATTCCGACTAGCTTCTTGCGGTGGTGGCCGAAATCTAGCAACTGTGGGTGAGTGGAGGTGTTTTTGTCAATTTATAAATTTTTTATTATTGGGAGTGTTTAGTAAATTAACAAACCTAAGTTTTTTTTTTTTTTTTTTTTTTGGTTAATTTTCAAATCCTATGTTGTATAATAACTCAACTCAACTTAACAATAATATTTCAAAAATACTACTCAAAAATATAAAACAAACAAGTGTTTGGAAAATAATTTATGAAAATATGTAGATTATTCAACTCTCTATATTTGTTAATTTAACTAAATACCCCCCATAATAAAAGTTTAAAATTAACAAAACAAACCCCATCTGCCCAATTATTGCCAGCAGTTGGCCCACACCGTTAGATGGTGGTCGGAGCTACAAGAATGGTGCACGATCGACTGGATTTAGTCGATAGTGCTCGATCTAGCCTTTTTCGACCAGATCTAGCCCGATCTTGGTCGTTTCTGGCTATATCATAGTGGATTTTGTCGGAAACGGCCATATTAGCGCACGAATGGCCAGATTCAGTTGATCGTGTACCATTCGGTGACTTTCGATCATCGTCCGGTGGTGTCGACTGTCGCAATAGTGGGTGGGTGGGGATGTTTTATTAATTTATAAATTTTTATTGAGAAAAGTAATTGTTAAATATTTGAATTAAGTAGAATAAGATTGAATTTTAAGTTGAATAGAAAAGTAATTATTAATTGGATTAGAGAAGATATAGTAGGATAGATAGTATTAGACTATTAAAACAAAGGAAGCCTCAGCTTTGGATATTTAGATTGGACCCATGAAATGAAAATGCTTGTTATGTAACAGATGCGCCAAACTTTATCCAAGCTTCTTTATCGAGTCTTGTGAATCAATGTTTTTTAACTAGAGGTCATTTTTTAAATATATTTAATACTCAAGTCCACCACCGCTTTATATCGACATTTTGCCTTTCTACAGTTTCCACATTATTGTTATTCTTGTTTCTTTTTGTTAACTGTTATTAATATTATCAATGAGTCTTTGTGAAGTCTATATTTATTGGCTAAAAAAAGAGTCATACCGCATTGATCTTGACTTCACCAGTTGGGGAGATGAATGATTTAGTCAAAAATAACCTTAAAGATGAGTGGCGTGAGTGAGTGGGCTTTTGGGGTGCTGGGAATTTGATTAACCATGTAACGTATAATTAAAATATTAGAAAAACTGAAAACTTGTGTAAACAGTATGGGTACCTGCAGGTCCATTAGTACACACATAGGGTAGGGACTAAGGGAGTGTTTGTCTGAGCTTATGAAAATTAGCTTATAAGCTAAAATTAACTTATAAGCATTTGAAATTTTAAGCAATTACGTGTTTAGTTAAAGTACTTATAAGTGACTGATAAGTAATTGACGTGTTTGGTAAAATGTGGCTTATAAGTACATTTTATTATAAAATTACTAAAAAAAGGTACTACATTAAACAAGAGCATACTATGGAATTTTAAAATTAAACAAGGATAATGTGGTAATATACTTGGTCAAACTAGCTTATAAGCAAAATGCTTATAAGCCAAAAAAAAAAAAGTACCTCCCCCCCAACTTATTTTTTTTAGCTTATAAGCTCAACTTATAAGCTCAAAAAAATTATAAACAAACAGGTCAGCTTAATTTTAGCAATAATACTATACTTACAAAGAAATCTTACAAAGATTTTTATACAAAGTGAGGTGGCAAAAAATGAATGGAGGAGTGAAACAAAAAGTCAAACTCATTAAATTTACTCTTCCATTCATTTTTTGCCACATCACTTTGTATGGAGATCTTTGTAAAGTTTCTTTGTAAGTGTAGTATTACTCTAATTTTAGAGTTTATAAGTAAGTTTGACCAGCTTATAAGCTTAGACAAACACCTCCAAAATATTGGACCCGTTTAGAACTAACCTGTTTTCTCAAGCCACCCACCTGTTTTGACAGGTCTATGTATAAGTGAATGTGAGAATGGTTCCTAGGGTGTGTTTGGTTCAATGAATGTTGTATTACTGAGAATGTACATCTAGTTAGGGCTGTAGGAAGATAACACTGGTTATTAATCTTAGATTCTGAACATTTTCATGTTTGGTTTCGAAGTAATAAAAGATTTTGGAAAAATTGTAAAGCCAATAGTGTTTACTGTTGGTAATATAGAGGGTAATCAGATTACCACCTTAGAACTTATTGTTCTTTTATTACAAGGGGAATCTATATTTTATACCAATTTTGCCCTTAAATAAAAATGATTTCAGACACATTGCCCTCAATAATCCATCGAATAACAATTTACCCAAATTGGACAAAATGACTACATTGACCTCATAAGTTAATTTTTTTTGGATAGAAATGTCCCTCACTATTTATATGAATACCACCCAAAAACCCCAACCACTACAGACAACTACTGACCACCAATGCCGGCAGTTACCAGAACGACGCACAATTGGTCGGATCTGGCCAACCGTGCATCGATTTAGCCGTTTTTAGCCAGATGACAGTGAATCTAGCCTGATGAAGAGGCCATAAAAACAACATTTTGGTTGAAAGGAAACAATATGATATGGTAGAACGAAGATAAAAATTGCAGACTCAAAAGTAGTAAATAGATTACAATTCCACATTCATCATCCTTTGTCTACAAAAACCTAGATGAGAAGGCTACCTGAACCAGGTGTTCACCTTCTACAAATGGTTTGGGCTCAATACCAAGAAAGAGGTGTAATGGATATGGTGGGAAAAATACATGGTTGGTAGGTTCATTGATCTAATTTAGGAAAGAAGAGTAATTAAAAAGCATATGCATCAATCTACCAATTTGAGCTTCAAAATGAAGGTACATAAATACAAAATGAACAATGAAATAGAACCCTAATTTAAGTATCCAATACCTAATATTATTTTTGTCAATAAGTTCATGTCTAAGATGTCTTGTTTCCGATTGTAATTACAATTTCATCATGGGGTCATAGAGTGTCTTTTTTTTTTTTTTTTGAAGCACCACTAGTGAAATAACCATAATGGAATTACAATCAGATAAAAGTAAAGGACATTTTTCATCAATATTGCACAGCCTATTCAAGAAATAAGAAAATAACCTGATAAACAATGTCCTGCTTCATTAAAAGTAGAAAGGAACTCTTCCAATGTCCCAAACGCCAAAGGCATACAAAATCGCATCAAAGCCCAAGGTTCATAAAGATTATTTTAGATAGGTGTGCCACTCATCAACAATCTTCTGGGCATGACAAATCGCTCTCTAAGGACTTTATATACAACCTGTTGTTGTTCAATCATTGAAGTCTTTCATATGAGAAAATCGAGAAACATGTTTCCATTAAAATATTAATTTTCACCTACTCAGATCTAGTCTTATTTTAGACAGCTAGTAAAAATTTACTCAAAATTCACACTAGTAATCACCCGATAAACTTGGGAACACTAGAACGATGCAGCAGCTGAAGCTGATGGTATCATTTAACGAACCTTGTGGTCGATGTAGAAAAGTTCCATTACTTGGATTGCAGTAAAATTCCTTTACCACGAAAATTATTAGTGTAGCATCATATAATTTTTCATTAAATAAAAAGAAAGAAATTCAAATCATATGTAATGAGAGTGAGTAAAAAAAGTCAATGACTGCCAACTTGTTGTAGATATCACCCTCCTTTGCTAATTAAACAAGCTATGTATTCTTCTTCATCTCCTCTTAGTTCATACCTGCAATAGAATTGAGCAGATCAACCAAATCATCATTTACTTCATTAAAAATTCCCAACAGCTGACCAATAAAAAAGTGTGCATGTTTCTTCAAACTAAATTCAGGAAACAAGCATTATTTCTCAAATTGTTCACATTTAAAAACAATGAAATGGTATTGTGATGCATGAAATTGCTCACTAACAGTAACTAAGTATTGGAGATGGCTTACTCATCATATTTTTCTTGAAATGAGTGACAGACATGGCCTCCAAGTATGTATCTGCAACTAAGCTGGCATGAAGTGCTGTAAAACCAAAGTAAGGATAAGGAAGAAGGATTCCTACTAATTCAACGACATCACTTGGAGCTACCTGTGAACAAAAAAGCAGAGAGGTAAAAGCTAAGATGAAGAGTTACAACTCTGGTAGGGACAAAATGATGAACTATCTGAAAGAATGCAATTTTTTAAACAAAGTATTGTAAGAACTAGTTGCTAGTTGCAATTATTCACACCACTCAGCAATTACTTTAAACCCATGTAATGACATTCTCTTCCAGTTCTCTTTTAGCTAAGACAGATTTATAAGCGAAGGGGTGAATTAGTTTTGTAATGCCCTTTTTTCATCAAATTTGAGTTCACGGCTTTATCAAAGTTTTTATAAGAATCAGACTACAGTAAAATTGATTAGTAACAATTTGGTGGATACTAACATTACCTACTGAGATTTAGGTGCTCTTCTCACACCCAAAATGAAATACATGATGTAGCCTCCAAAGTTTCTTGGAAATCAGACACAACTGCTAACCTTTCCTATAAGTTCTCCTCTCAAATGACAAGCCATAGTTTGAGAGACATGACCTTTTGGAACATGCGCAACCAACTCTTTCTTAGCCAGAAACATCATCTAATATAACATAATCATGCTTGCTATTAATCCATTCTAAGACTAAAACCAAACTAAATTGAAAATTTCCTGAAACTTTGATGCTTTTAGTTTACGAATCAACTTCCCATTTATTATATTGATCTAACAATGTCTGGACGGGCAATAAAACGTAGGCAGTTTCTTTCTATCAACGGCTAGATCCGCGTAGTTGAGGCCATATCTGATTGTAGTTTGGCCTTTTCTAGCCAGATCCGTGGTGGATCTAGCAAGAAAGGCACACGCGATGCATGACCGACCAGATCTGACCGATCGTGCACATCAAAACAAGATTCGGCCAGCTTCCGTGTGGTAGCCGGAATTTAGCAACTGTGGGGTGAGTGGAGGTGTTTTTGTCAATTTATAAATTTTTATTATTGGGGGTGTTTAGTAATTAACAAACCTAGGTTTTTTTTTTTTTTTTTTTTTTTGTTAATTTTCAAATCCTATCTCGTAATATAACCCACATCAACTTAACAATATATTTCAAAAATACTACTCAAAATAATAAAACAAACAAGTGTTTTGGAAAATATTTAGATTATTTCAACCTCCATATTTGTAATTTAACTAAATACCCTCCGCAATAAAAGTTTATAATTAACAAAAACACCCACCCACCCAACTATTGCTAGCAGCCGGCCACCACCGTCAAATGGTGGTCGGAAGCTACAGAATGGCGCACGATCGACTGGATTTAGTCGATAGTGCATCGATCTAGCCTTTTTCGGTAGATCTAGCCTGATTTTGGTCGTTTCGACATATCATGATGGATCTTGTCGAAAATGGCCATATTGGTGCACGAACAGTCAGATCTAGTTAATCGTGTATCATTTCGGTAACTTTCGGTCATTGTCTGATGGTGGTCGACTGTCGATAATAGTTGGTAGAGGGGAGTATTTTTATTAATTTATAAATTTTTATTGAGAAAAGTATTGTTAAATGTTTGAGTTTAGTAGAATAAGATAAATTTTAAGTTGAATAGGAAAATAAATTTTATTGGATTAGATAAAGTAGAGGATAGGATAGTATTAGAATATTAAACAAAGGAAGCCTTAGCTTTGGATATTTAGAATGGACCATGAAATGAAAATGGTTGTTATGCAACAGACGCGCAAACAAGGAAGCTCAGCTTACCAGCTTCTTTATCGAGTCTTGTGAATCAATGTTTTTTAACTAGAGGTCATTTTTAAATATATTTAATACTCAAAGTCCACCACGCTTGTATCGGCATTTTGCCTTTCTACAGTTTCCACATTATTGTCATTCTTGTTCTTTTTGTAACTGTTTAATATTATCAATGAGTCTTTTTGTGAAGTCATATTTATTAGCTAAAAAAAGAGTCATACCGCATTGATCTTGACTTCACAGTTGGGGAGATGAATGATTAGTCAAAAATAACCAAAGATGAGTGGCGTGAGTGAGTGGGCTTTTGGAATTTGATTGATCCATGTAACGTATAATTAAAATATTAGAAAAACTGAAAACTTGTGTAAACAGTATAGGTACCCGCAAGTCCATTAGTCCACACCTAGGTAGGGTCTGAGTCCAAAATTTAGACCCATTTAGAACTAACCCGTTTCTTGGGCACCCACCCATTTTGGCAGGTCTATGTATAAGTGAATGGAGAATGGTTCTTAGGGTGGTGTTCATTGTTTGGTTCAATGAATGTTGTATTACTGAGAGGGTGCATCTGGTTAGGGTGTAGGAAGATAACACTGGTTATTAATCTTAGATTCTGAACATTCCTATGTTTGGTTTTGAAGTAATAAAAGATTTTGGAAATTATAAAGCCAATAGTGTTTACTGTTGGTAATATAGAGGGTAATCAAATTACCACCTCAAGCTTATTATTCTTTATTACAAGGGAATCCCTATTTTATACAATTTTGCCCTTAAATAAAAATGATTTCGGACACATTGCCCTCAATAATCCATCGTCCTGGAACTATGCCCTATGATGTTTCTTAAAAAATTCTCAGTTCAAAGAATTATATTCCAATAGACTCCCTCAAAGCTGTCGAAATCAAGTAAGTTGTGGTAAATTCCAAACATTTACTATGAAAGAAAGAAAGAAATCTCTAAACATCCTCATGAATTCAATTTAAGTAGGCTAACCTTCTTTTTTCCTTTTATGTTGAATCATACAAGAGGAAACACAACTTGATGAATAATAAATGGTAATATTTTTATTATTTAGGTAGTAATGTTGTCTAAAAATTTATAATGTGTTAACGCCAAAAATGTCGTTCAATGTTAACTAGGAAGTGTAGGTGAAGAAATGGTGTCTTGATGGTGGTTATCTCCTTAAATACTCATTGAATCTTTACAAAGGAAGGAGATAGGAGGTTAGAGGCTCAACCTGGCTACTGTCGTTACAAGCGTGGGCTTTCTGATGCTCAAATTAATGGAGGGGCCAACACAAACTCTATAAGGAGCGATAATGGTAATAAATTTTGTGGAGACGAAAAAGAAGATGATACAATATATAAGTAGACTTGGTAAAACGGGTCGTACCCATGGGTGGACTTGTACTCGTAAAAAAAAATATAGGGCACGATCCATCAATTTAGGTCCATATTTTGTTAACCCGGTCCGACCTGTTTTTTGACAGGTGAGCTGGGTAAACCTGCAGGTACCCTGAATATTATTAAAAAAAAAAAACCCAAAAACAAAATTATAAACTCAAAATTCCTAATTTAACTCTAAACACCTCTTTTCTCTCCACCTTCGACTTCGATGTTCAACTTTTCCTACCAATACCATCTCTGATCTCCCTCCATTGCAATAGATCATCTCTCCTCTTTTCGATTCAACCCTTCCTCATTCTCCATCACTGCTTGCTTGCAAGAGTTGAAACAGAAGAAGATTTCTCTGATTAGAGCGTGGGAAGAAAGTGAGAAGTCCAAAGCAGAGAACAAGACACCCCTTTTGAGTTTAATAGCTTTCAGGAAAGTGAAAATCCTCACAATTTGATGATTTTGGCTGGTTCATTTCTTACGATTTTTGTTCCTGTGCTGGGCATTTAGCTTTGGGTTTCTTGTTTTTGTTTGGCTCCCAAGAAAAAAAATACAAGAACTGAAAGAATTTTGTGGAACATGGGATTAAGGGTTTGGTTACCTATTTCTATCCATATTTTCAATCCTATCCCCCAAATATTGTTTGGCACATTATTTCAGAAATATTACTATATTTTTTAACTACTTTTAAGCCTTTTAAGTATATTAATTTCATAACACCCAAAAAAAAGTTTAAAAATTAGCAAAAACACCCCTATCCACGCATTCTTGTCAGATTTCGGCAACCACCGTCTCCCAAATATTGTTTGACACATTATTTTAGAAATATTATTATATGTTTTAATTAATTGTAGTTTCATAACACCCAAAAAAGAAAAAAAGTTTAAAAATTAGCAAAAACACCCCCATCCACCCATTTTTGCCAGTTTCAGCAACCACTGTTGGTGGTAGCCGGAATCTGTCATAATGGCTTACATCTCGATCGGAACTGACCGATAATTCACCGATATGGCCGTCAACGACAGCCATATCAGCGACGGGCTTTTGCGGCCGTCGACGGCCACATCTAGCCGTAGATCTGGTATTTTCCGGCCAGATCTGTGGTATCTGGCTGGAAAAGGCCAGATCTACGCGTTACGACATCGATCGGTCTGTGTTATAACACAATTTTTCGCCTAGATTATGGCGGTGGTGGCTGGAATCTGGCACTGCGGGTGGTGAAGGTGGTTTTGTCATTTACAAAATTTTTATATATTGGGGTGTTTAATTAAATTAACAAACCTAGGGGGTTTTTCAAAAATTTTTAAATTTTACCTCTTAATACTCCCCTATCCAACTACCTAATATTATTTCCAAAATCCTATCTAAAATAATAAACGAAACGCACCCTAAAATTTTATTGTTAATTTGTTATGCATGGATTGTTGTGTGTTCTTGTGCTAGATATTTAGGCTGCTTTGTTTGGCTATTTTCAAAGTACTCTATTCCTATTATGAAAAAAATGCATGTTTGTTCTGTATTCTCAAAATCATATCCTATAATATTCAACTATTTTAAACCTCCATAGGTTTGCTAATTTAATTAAACACCTCAAATATTTTTTTTTTATAAATTGACAAAAACACCCCACCCACCCACATTTGTCAGATTCCGGTAATCATCGTAGGAAGGTGACTAGAATCTGGCGTAATGATGCACTATCAGTTGGATTTGGTCGGTAGTGCGTCGATCTGACTTTTCTGGTCAGATCCACCATGGATTTGGCCATTGACGGCCAGATCTTTGGCCACATTTGGCTGTCAATGACGGTTAATATATGGCCGTCGTTGACTGTCAACGACGACCATATCTTTGGCCATTATTGACGGCTAGATATGGCCATCACCGGCTAGATCCGGCCGTAGTTATGGCCATATCTGATTGTAGTTTGGCCTTTTCTAGCCAGATCCGTGGGTGGATCTAGCAAGAAAAGGCCACAGCGATGCATGCCGACCAGATCTGACCGATCGTGCACAATAAAACAAGATTTCGGCCAGCTTCCTGCTGTGGTAGCCGGAATTTAGCAACTGTGGGTGAGTGGAGGTGTTTTTGTCAATTTATAAATTTTTTATTATTGGGGTGTTTAGTAATTAACAAACCTAAGGTTTTTTTTTTTTTTTTTTTTTTTTGTAATTTTCAAATCCTATCTCGTAATAATAACCCAACTCAACTTAACAATAATATTTCAAAAATACTACTCAAAATAATAAAACAAACACGTGTTTTGGAAAATATTTAGATTATTTCAACCCTCAATATTTGTTAATTTAACTAAATACCCTCCGCAATAAAAGTTTATAAATTAACAAAAACACCCCACCCACCCAACTATTGCTAGCAGCCGGCCACCACCGTCAAATGGTGGCCGGAAGCTACAGGAATGGCGCACGATCGACTGGATTTAGTCGATAGTGCATCGATCTAGCCTTTTTCGGCTAGATCTAGCCTGATCTTTGGTCGTTTCTGACTATATCTATGATGGATCTTGTCGAAAATGGCCATATTGGTGCACGAACAGTCAGATCTAGTTAATCGTGTATCATTTCGGTAACTTTCGGTCATTGTCTGATGGTGGTCGACTGTCGATAATAGTTGAGTAGATGGGAGTATTTTTATTAATTTATAAATTTTTATTGAGAAAAGTAATTGTTAAATGTTTTGAGTTTAGTAGAATAAGATTAAATTTTAAGTTGAATAGGAAAATAATTATTTTATTGGATTAGATAAGATAGTAGGATAGGATAGTATTAGAATATTAAAACAAAGGAAGCCTTAGCTTTGGATATTTAGAATGGACCCATGAAATGAAAATGGTTGTTATGCAACAGACGCGCCAAACAAAGGAAGCCTCAGCTTTACCAGCTTCTTTATCGAGTCTTGTGAATCAATGTTTTTTAACTAGAGGTCATTTTTTAAATATATTTAATACTCAAAGTCCACCACCGCTTTGTATCGGCATTTTGCCTTTCTACAGTTTCCACATTATTGTCATTCTTGTTCTTTTTGTTAACTGTTGTTAATATTATCAATGAGTCTTTGTGAAGTCTATATTTATTAGCTAAAAAAAGAGTCATACCGCATTGATCTTGACTTCACCAGTTGGGGAGATGAATGATTTAGTCAAAAATAACCTTAAAGATGAGTGGCGTGAGTGAGTGGGCTTTTGGGGTGCTGGGAATTTGATTAACCATGTAACGTATAATTAAAATATTAGAAAAACTGAAAACTTGTGTAAACAGTATAGGTACCCGCAAGTCCATTAGTACACACATAGGGTAGGGTCTGAGTCCAAAATATTAGACCCATTTAGAACTAACCCGTTTTCTTGGGCCACCCACCCATTTTGGCAGGTCTATGTATAAGTGAATGTGAGAATGGTTCTTAGGGTGTGTTTCATTGTTTGGTTCAATGAATGTTGTATTACTGAGAGGGTGCATCTGGTTAGGGCTGTAGGAAGATAACACTGGTTATTAATCTTAGATTCTGAACATTCCTATGTTTGGTTTTGAAGTAATAAAAGATTTTGGAAAAATTATAAAGCCAATAGTGTTTACTGTTGGTAATATAGAGGGTAATCAAATTACCACCTCAAAGCTTATTATTCTTTTATTACAAGGGGAATCCATATTTTATACCAATTTTGCCCTTAAATAAAAATGATTTCGGACACATTGCCCTCAATAATCCATCGAATAACAATTTACCCAAATTGGACAAAATTACTACATTGACCTCATAAGTTAATTTTTTTGGATAGAAATGTCCTTCATTATTTATATGAATACCACCCAAAAACCTCAACCACTACAGACAACTACTGACCACCAATGCCGGCAGTCACCAGAATGACGCACAATTGGTTGGATTTGGCCAACCGTGCATCGATTTGGCCATTTTCAGCCAGATGGTAGTGAATCTAGCTTGATGAAGAGGCCATAAAAACAACATTTTGGTTGAAAGGAAACAATATGATATGGTAGAAGGAAGATAAAAATTGCAGACTCAAAAGTAGTAAATAGATTACAATTCCACATTCATCATCCTTTGTCTACAGAAACCTAGATGAGAAGGCTACTTGAACCAGGTGTTCACCTTCTACAAATGGTTTGGGCTCAATACCAAGAAAGAGGTGTAATGGATATGGTGGGAAAAATACATGGTTGTAGGTTCATTGATCTAATTTAGGAAAGAAGAGTAATTAAAAAGCATATGCATCAATCTACCAATTTGAGCTTCAAAATGAAGGTACATAAATACAAAATGAACAATGTAATAGAACCCTAATTTTAGTATCCAATACCTAATATTATTTTTGTCAATAAGTTCATGTCTAAGATGTCTTGTTTCTGATTGTAATTACAATTTCATCATGGGGTCATAGAGTTTTTTTTTTTTTTTTTTTTTTTTTTTTTTTTTTTTTTTTTTTTTTTTGAAGCACCACTAGTGAAATAACCATAATTGAATTACAATCAGATAAAAGTAAAGGACAATTTTCATCAATATTGCAAGCTATTCAAGAAATAGAAAATAACCTGATAAACAATGTCCTACTTCATCAAAAGTAGAAAGGAACTCTTCCAATGTCCCAAATGCCAAAGGCATACAAAATCGCATCAAAGCCCAAGGTTCATAAAGATTATTTTAGATAGGTGTGCCACTCATCAACAATCTTCTGGGTATGACAAATCGCTCTCTAAGGACTTTATATACAATCTGTTGTTGTTCAATCATTGAAGTACTTTATATACAACCTGTTGTTGTTCAATCATTGAAGTCTTTCATATGAGAAAATCGAGAAAAATGTCTCCATTAAAATATTAATTTTCACCTACTGAGATCTAGTCTTATTTTAGACAACTAGCAAAAATTTACTCAAAATTCATACTAGTAATCTTCCGATAAAGTTGAGAACACTAGAACGATGCAGCAGCTGAAGCCGATTGTATCATTTAACGAACCTTGTGGCTGATGTAGAAAAGTTCCATTACTTGGATTGCGGTAAAATTCCTATACCACGAAAATTATTAGTGTAACATCATATAACTTCATTAAAAATTCCCAACAGCTGACCAATAAAAAAGTGTGCATGTTTCTTCAAACTAAATTCAGGAAACAAGCATTATTTCTCAAGTTGTTCACATTTAAAAACAATGAAATGGTATTGTGATGCATGAAATTGCTCACTAACAGTGACTAAGTATTGGAGATGGTTTACTCATCATATTTTTCTTGAAATGAGTGACAGACATGGCCTCCAAGTATGTATCTACAACTAAGCTGGCATGAAGTGCTGTAAAACCAAAGTAAGGATAAGGAAGAAGGATTCCTACTAATTCAACGACATCACCTGGAGCTACTTGTGAACAAAAAAGCAGAGAGGTAAAAGCTAAGATGAAGAGTTACAACTCTGGTAGGGACAAAATGATGAACTATCTGAAAGAATGCAATTTTTTAAACAAAGTATTGTAAGAACTAGTTGCTAGTTGCAATTATTCACACCACTCAGCAATTACTTTAAACCCATGTAATGACATTCTCTTCCAGTTCTCTTTTAGCTAAGACAGATTTATAAGCGAAGGGGTGAATTAGTTTTGTAATGCCCTTTTTTCATCAAATTTGAGTTCACAACTTTATCAAAGTTTTTATAAGAATCAGACTACAATAAAATTGATTAGTAACAATTTGGTGGATATTAACATTGCCTACTGAGATTTAAGTGCTCTTCTCACACCCAAAATGAAATACATGATGTAGCTTCCAAAGTTTCTTGGAAATCAGACACAACTGCTAACCTTTCCTATAAGTTCCCCACTCAAATGACAAGCCATAGTTTGAGAGACATGACCTTTTGGAACATGTGCAACCAACTCTTTCTTAGCCAGAAACATCATCTAATATTACATAATCATGCTTGCTATTAGTCCATTCTAAGACTAAAACCAAACTAAATTGAAAACTTCCTGAAACTTTGATGCTCTGAGTTTACGAATCAACTTCCCATTTATTATATTGATCTAACAATGTCTGGACGGGCACTAAAACGTAGGCAGTTTCTTTCTATTTGACATATATTAAGTGAAAGACAAATAGGTGTAGAAGAACAGACAAACCATATCCAAGTTTTGTGAAATTAGGGGTCTTGTAATCAGTTACTTGGTAGATTTCAAAACGACAATCTTCACATGTATATATTGCAACCTACATAAGTGGCTTAACATTTTAACGGAGTTATAATGCTTGATACCCTTAAGAGCTGACCAATATGTGAAGCCTTGGCCTCCCTAATAGTAAATGATTGCCTCTTTGAAGGTTACCTTATATAAACTTCAAAGAATCAAGAATGGGAATTCATTTGCCCACCAAATGTATCAAATATTTCATGGTGAACCATCCCATATATTCTGATCTCAAGCATATAAGACATTCTTCAAGGATAATGCATTACAACTAATTAACACAAAAATCAATTCAACTACTGTATGTCGAAGTTATAACAAAATGTTTACTATTATACTATTATTCATGTAGAAATAAATAAAAAACAACTGAGTAATACTCAAATTTTATTAATTTGACACCTGAAAAAGGAAATAAAGAAGAAAGAATTAACATCAAATAATCAACGAAAGAGAGGTGAATACCTTTTATCTACGTCGAAGTGAAACAAAAAAGTAAGAGAGGAAAAGAAGAGAGCAGGGAGAGGAGGGAATTAATCGGTGTCAAATAATAGTATAGGAGAAAGAGTAGATAAACAAAACAAACTATCCACACCACCATTGAATCAATCTGTCATCATAAATAATAAAAATACCAACACAAAAATCTCTCCTAAGACCATAAACAACTTGTTATAAGGGTAACTAGTTTGATTTAGATTTGCATAAATTGTAAAAGGTGAGGGTATAACTAATTAGAAAATAAAATAAAAAATAAAAAATCAAGAAGTGATTCATAGGCAAAATACATCACACTAGTTAAGAAAAAAAAAAAAAAAAGATGGAAGACAAATCCGACTAGCAAAGTTAAGAAAATTTTAAACAAATAAGAATTCCCAATTTTTATGAAGAAATCAACATTAACCTTTCTATAAAGATGAAAGAAATTGCTGAAAATGGAACATGTATCAATTTATAAATTTCAACCAACATAACCAAACAAGAGTAGACTACCAATTAATTAAAAGCAAGAAAAGGGGAAACAAATCATTTCAATGGTTAATTTACTTGATTTAAGTTAGACAAACTAGGTGCCAACGACCAACTAGAATCAACATTCCAGGTCATGAAAGATATATATCACACCGAGGAGTTTATGCCTTGGATTATACATTTATACACAACAATCTTTTATTCAAATAATTCATAAGTGTTTGTGTGTGCCCTGGGAAGCAATTTAGATAGGAAAAAACAATATAGCAATTTAGACCGTAAAGCAATTTACATACTTCATATACAAGCATGTCCAATATTGCAACTAAAAGAGATATCAACTTTGGTTCAATTATCACACACCAAACAGGATAAAATCTTTTGAGCAAAAGATTTGAATGGTCTCTCTGTTGGTTGGTTTACTATATCTATATCAATAATCGTAGACTCGTCAACTCCTCTTTCCTTGGCTTTCTCACACTCATGGCAGAATATCTTAAATGCATCTTCAACATACTTGGCTCCTTCTGAAACTAGCATATTCTCCACTAGTTTGTGGGGATAAATATCCTTTCGATGATCACCATTTAACATTGCCGCCATCAGTACTAATTCTTTCTGGAAGTCAGTCAGTTTTGCATCTTCTTTTGCATCGCCTTCCCGCATTTTTGGAGGTTCAGGTAATGCAACTGTAATATATATAGAGTGAAGAATTAGTGAGCTCTAAAATAAGAAACTATCTTAAATTCTTTAAAAAAAATATACGTGATAAAGAAAAGCTTCGACGTATATTTACCAGGGCAATCTGTTCTTGGGGATTTTCTACTGAGAACACTTTCAAAAGTGCCAGCCCACTCATCACGCTTCGTCAAAAACTCTTTTAGATTGAAAATCTTTTTCACAGTTGCTGCAATTGAAGAGTGCTCAAACTCCGATGTAGGATATGGCCCCGAGGGCCTGTGCAACACTGTATTTTTATCAGAAAAAGGCTTTAATTACTTCTAAACAACTTGGATATTTTCCAAAACTGAAAATACTGACCTGTCCCACGCTCAATCCAAGGAGAAATGAAGATGGTTGGAATACGAACGCCGAGACGATCAAACTTAAAGTAATAAGGTTCAGGGCCAATTATATCATCTGGGGTAGGGACTCCAGTTAGAGGCGTTGGAACATGATCATAAAAACCACCATGTTCATCGTATGTTATGATGAACAACATTTCAGTCCATTGGGGACTATTTCTTAATGCCTCATAAACTTGTTTCACAAATTTCTGTCCTTCTGAAACGTCGTGAGATGGATGGTCGTCATTTGCAGGTATAGACAGCAAATCAAAATATCTTTGCTCAACAACCACATAGTTTGGTAGCTTCCCTTCTTTGCAGTGATTCTCGAAGTGTAAATCAAATTGGTGCAAGTTTTTCAAGTACTTTATTTTCCTCAGGTTTCTGGCATGGAAATTGACGACACTTTTTTTTTATTAGAATTCATCTATATGCCCTATGTTATTTCATTTCGTCACCTCTTTTTCTCAACTTCTTTAAATTCTTAGATTAAAATATATTACTTTTCTTTTTAAAGAATGTTCAATTTATTATGTATGTCTTTTTCTTTTTAAATAATAATAATAATAGTTATTTCTTTGAGAAAGTTGTTAGCTCTCCTTAAAAATCTCTTTCCAAACTCCAATGATAAAAACAATAAAAATAAAGAAAATTAGATGAACCTAGCCATGACAACAACTTAAATAGAAAAAGATAAAAAGGAACTATGTATTACCTGTAGAAAAGAGTGGCTGGAGGATATTGATAATAAATCCCAAAGCTAAACCCACTTTCATCCAATGATTCAAATATAGTCTTCTGGGGATAACCTTCAATCAACTTGTTTGTATCATTACTTGTAGCTCCATGAGATGTAGCTGAATGCACAAACAATCTATTCGGTTGAGTTGACGCCGGAACCGATGCAAACCATCTATCACAAACACCAAACTCCATCACTAACTCCTTATAAACTGGCAACATTTCTGGTTTAAATCCACTCATCACTGTCTCTGACATCCCCTTTTCTATGCTTTCCGCGTTCTGCGCAAACCCCTGCATTAAAGGACGGGATTGAGAAGAAGACTCGGATTGAGATGCAGTCCATGTGATTCCAAAAACTTGCTCGAAAATGGCTTGAATGGAGTGGCCAGGATCAGGATCAATGTAACCAGCTGTGTCAGTGAAGAATATACGGGATGAGTTTGGGTCAGATGTGGAAATGGGATTGGATTCAGAGCCTGTAACTCCGTTTATTTCAGGGTTTAAAGATTTCATCCATCCAAGCATGTGGTCGAATGAGCGGTTTTCTTGAACAAGAACAACTATGGTTTTGATGGGATAAGGAGAAGTTGAACTAGTGGTTTCTATTGCCATTTTTAATTAGAGGATGCAAAAGGAAAAACTGAGTTTATATAGTAGCATGAATATTATGATTCGTATGGGAATGGTTTAATGACGGCAGGTTTCCTTGCAAAAGAATATGTTTGGTTAGATGGAGGGCGTGTATTTCAAAAGGATTTAATAAATGTAAGTTATTTTATGGTTTATGGAGAAATCATGTTCTTCACTTCTTCTTATAATTGTTAAATGGAATAAGTTGTATATATGTTTGGATTGATAATGAACATAACCATGTGGATATATCATTCTTTAACATGATAATATTCTAACGAATAAAGCATATACCATGCGTGTGGGCGTGGAGCCTTTTTAAAATTGTTTCCAAGTAACAGTTTTCCCCAAGGAAGCTAACATCGCAAATGATTTAAAATAGCAACTGACTTTATTTTTAAATGGATATGGCAGTTTTTGTAATGAATGAGGAGATTTGATTTTCTTTTAAGAAATCAAATCCCATTTTTCTCAAATAATCTTTCAACAGCGGCATCGTTTCTTTTTACTTGTAACTTGTTACTTAAGCAGCAAAAATGATGATGGAGAAGTTTCACAATAGGGCTTTTTAATGTTGCAAGTGTACACCTACTAAATCACTAACTTTGTTAAGGATAGGAGAGGATAGGATTCTTAAATGAGTTGGATTCGATTCTATTCTCAACGTGTGAAACATAATTTGAGCATTTTAAGAGTCCATTTAATAAGTTCTTTCTTAAGCTTATTTCAAAAATACTCCTATTCTATTTTATTAATTTAAAGTTCTACACGAAAAATTCTATAAAAATAAAAAATAAAAAAGTGGTGGTGGTTGGCAAGAATATCTCATCATAGACTTTACTTAACCTTTGTTTATTTCTTTAATTAGCTGGGCCTGTCCACGTAAGTTTAGACAAAACTTTAAACAACATTCATAAACAAAAACAGCCAACTAATCATCTGTTTTAATATTTCATTAAAGAAACTTTCTTAATTGTAATCAATGAGGATCCACATGATATAACTGCATTATAGTTTAAGCAAACAGAAAATGTAATAATTAAGTTTATCTTACTTGTCAATTTGGTCAAATCCAAGATTTTGTGTGTCCTATATTCAAATACTTAAATCTAACGGCTAAGAAATTGTAACATAATTTAAGGAAAATTTGTATTATAATTTGTGTAAAAATTGAAAAAAGAAAAAAAAAAATTAATTCTAATTGGGGATAATATAATTCCCAGTTTTTGCATACCTTGTAAACACAAATCTCCCTGTTGAAACACATCTTTTCAATGAAATATGACTCCTAACAACTGTTGTACTATTCTTCTCTATGCTTCTTTCCATTTGAAACTCGTCATCATCTTCAGTACTGCGTAATATATCAGCAACCAAAATAGGGCCTCGAGAAACACAAGAATTCATTGAAACTGACCTTCTAATTGGCTGTATCCCATCTTCAATTACGTTTTCTCTTGAAATAACAGCTTCTTCTGGGTCATGGATCACTAAAACAGCCTCATCTCTCTGTTGGTATTGCAATTGATTCACAGAAACATTGATATCACCATCATTTACACGTGGAGACGTTTCTTGGGTGGGCAAAATATTAGTAGATGCAGTAATATTTGCACGACAGAGAGGACAACTTGAGTGAGACTTCAACCAAGTGTCAATACAGGGAAGATGAAAAGCATGATTACACTTTGGCAATAACCTTAAGCTCTCATCTTCTTGAAATTCACTTAAACAAACTGAACAATCTGTGCCTTCAACTAATCCCTCACCTCTCTTGTACTTACATACTGTAATGGACTTAATAAAACCCTCATCTAATCCTATATTAGCAGCTTGATGAGAAGTTTCATTATTGATCATATGATCATTCAATGCTGTGGCATTCCCGCCATGCCGTCGTCGCCGGAAGAACTTAGAAATTATGGCATAGTAACTTAGCAGGATAAAAGCACTCGCCAGAATGCCAATAAGTGCGATAATGACAGGAGAGAAATCAGTTCCGGAATCATCTTGAAGAGGAGGAGGAGGAGGAGGAGGAAAAATGATGTAGCACCATTGGGGACAATAAATGCTACAAATTCCTTGAGAGCAATCTTTATAGGAATCATTGGGAGCCCAAGGATTTGGAGAATTGTGATTAGAAACACTCATGTTCAATCTCAAATTCTTGTAAATCTTGAAATATATACTTTTTTTTTCTTTTCTCCAATATGAGCAAAGGGGTTGGAGAAAAAGAGAGGGCTTAGATGGGAAGAGAAGCAAAGTAGAGGAGAAAGGAAGTTGATGTGTCTCTCTCTTATCTTCTACTTAGTTCTTTTGTTGTTTTTGAGGATCATGGTTTCTTGACTTATTTGGTCATTATTTTTTATGATGAAAAGTGTTTTATTAGTTGTTGAAGTACCTTCCAAGTTCTAATTGCACTTGGTTGGTGAAATGTAGGTGAAGGGACTCTAGCATTTTCAAATTTCTAAGTAGAGATGGATATAAATACATTAACATGTTAACAAAAACATAATTTTGTTGGTTGGATTTAAGATTGTAAGGTAAGCTAACAAAAAAAGAAATGTATGTTCATGGCCCATTGCCGGGTTGAGTTTATAGTTGTTGCTCTCCTACTTCTACGCTAAAATCTCAATTTAGCTTTACTCTAGGTTTAGGGACCTAGTTGACTGAGAAAATACTCAAAACTTTTCCTTCCATAATTTGGCATCCAAAACACTAAATGATAATTCATTTATGAATAAGATAATTTCATAAAGTTTGTTGTGTAAAATTTGTTTATAAGATTTTGACTGTGGGGTAAGAGTGTCTTCTCAATATTTAAGGAATTTTTGTAACGGATTTAACAAAATGGGGGCTCGGGTTTAATTTTTCAAAACTAAGGGGTGCAAAGTGAAACTCGTGGTAACCATGGAGGCTTACAACATAACCCCTTAATAAGTTAATTTATAATAAATTATCTTGGAGCTAATATGAAGATTTATACAATTACTCATTATTCTAATAATAATTTATCAAGGTAATATTGGAATTTAACTAGTCAAATGGAAAACGATATGAACAAAACTAATACCAAAGGTGATTCATTTTAAAATCTGAGGTACATTTCCTTTCATAATACCTAGGAGGAGGCCAAAATGCTAATTCAATTTTTGCAAGATTATAAGAGGTTTGATATCAGTTTTTCATGTCACAAAATTATAAATATTATGAAATAAGGGTTTGATAATGTTTTTGAAAGAAAAATTTGGTATAACTTATTGTTACAATATGTACCAATTGTTATCTACATGTTACATATTCGTGTAAATCAATATTACAAACAAAATGAGAAATGAAAATGAATGCTTCCTATTACTAAATTCAACATAATATGCAATTCTTGTGTTTTTCATTTATTTTATAAGATGAATAAATAATGATTATATCTACTAAACCTGAAGAAACGGGGCGTATGCTACGCTCTTCCTTTTCTCTTGTTGTCCAACGCCTGCTCCAAAGATAAAATGTTCTAAATATAATCAAATAGGCTATCAAACTAAAACATGTTTAAGTTGAAACAACAAAAAACGTAAGAATCTATGTTCATGGCAAACAAATGAAATCGAAATCAGATATTTTCAAACAGATGAGTTTTATCTTGCTCAAACCCTAAACCTTGAAGCCTGAACCGTTCATCTTGCTCAATCCTTCAAACCTTGTATAAAAATAAGAGCATTGTTCTGCTGTGGGAAACGCCAAATAAATACTTAAAACTAATGGTGTTCAGAATATAGCATTGTATTATATCAAACAGTCGACCTTAGCCACATATTGGTCAGAATTTCCATGATAACAAATACAATTGTTTAAAAATAAGTACAATCTCTTACTCTAAAAGAGTCGTTATCTCAATGCCAAATTCAAGGAAATATGAAATAGGCATAGGCATAGGCATAATAGCCATCATGCTGAGCCAAACCAGACAATTTGCTCACGAGCAAACCAACCAATCCAGTTTAGAAATTGACAATGGCCAGGTTGGATAGCGTATGGAACAAGCGATTATGGAAGAGATACAACAACCCCAAACTCACCCTAAATTAGCTTGTACAACGTGTAAAATATTGGAATTATATCTACAACTCTTGACTATTTATAGTTGTATTCTAGTTTCTAAGAAATAATAAGAAAACCATAATAGTTTCCTCCATACAATAGCATACACAAGAGAAGAACAAAAGAAAAAGAAGACAAGAAGGGGATTTAGCAAGGGGAGAAAAAGAGAGATTCTAGAAAACTGAAAAAGATGTTCAAAATTTTTCTAAGCATATGATAAAGAGAAACAATACCTTGGCTTGGAACATCCTCATGGAAAGCACAAGAGAATCACGTATTCTACAAAAAAAACATATAAAATCAATCATCTTATTAAACATTAGACTAGAATACAAAAACTTCTACTTGCATCAGATAACAATTCTTTTCCAATTCTATTAACAGAGCAACTAAAACAAGGTTCAAAACAGATGAAATTCATTTTATAATATTATAGAGAGTGGAAAAGAAGACTAAGCTATATAAGCATACGCATTTACAAACAAAGAGAAGAAACATTTTTAAGGGTTTCAGCAATTGACAGTGTCCACATAACCGTGTTAAAGGTTTAACATTTGAAATCTTTCATAACAATCTCCTGTAAATAAAGAAAGAATGCAGTGTCCATACATATGCTACAATGAAGGACTGTTATCAAAACCTTACCCTCTTCAGCCCTAATGGAAGCAGAGTTGGAATTACAAAGATGCTTCAGCTAATTGAGATTCTTTTTATAGGTGTCTAAAAAAAATCATAAAACCACAAATATGGTTCCATTCACTTTGAGCATAAGTGTGAAGAGCACCCACAACGGTTATGTTGCAATGAAACATTTCACATAGTAAAATAAGTAGAGTTGATGAAGGGAGAAAAGAAGAGACAGATAGATAGTCAAGAATCAGATAGAGAAAAGAAACAGGGAAGAATAAGATAGGTTAAGAGGAGAAATCAAAGAAAAGATCGAAAGGAAACAACTGTCAACGATATTTAATTAATCAACTCTGACAATTCCCACAAATAGAAGATGTATTTATAAGCTTGACAAAATAAATACTAATGAAACATAAATTCTAATTCTAAAACTACTCCTATTCCTCCAACATCAATTCTCCTCCGTTGAAAAGAACTCGACTCTCAATGAGTTGGTTAGAGAAAAGGCTAAATCCAACGCATGCTTCCAATGAATAAGATTGTTGGAGTCCCATACCGATTAGACACGCTCCAACCTACTGGGTTATAAGAGGGGGTAATCCTCTCATTCAACAAAGTTTTATTGGGTGAAGAGTCAAGCCCACCTCAAATTCTATCATGGTATCAGAGCCCAGGTTCAGTTGAGCTGAGTGCTTGACCAGCGGGTGAAGAGTTAGAGTCGACAACTACTTATAATAACAGGCATGACCCAACATATGAGCTTGACCGAAGGAGAGTGTTGGAGTCTCACATCAACTAGACACGCTCGAGCCTACTGGATTATAAAAGGGGGTAATCCTCTCATTCAACAAGGTCTTATTGGGTAAGGAGTCAGACTCACCTCAAATTCTATCAAAGATAACACAATAGCTGATCTTGCATAAGCATAGGATAAAATCAGCCTACATAGCAACATGAAAATCATCTAGCTTAGGCAGAGAGAGCAATCTTGATGCAACGCTAACTCTTATAGGATCTATAACAACCAAGAATGAATCCACAAAATTGCTTTGATCTTGCACAATCTCAAGATTTTATTTTTTGTCCTCTTGCTTGGCTTCAATTTCATTATGGCCCACTTCATCTTCAACTTCAATGTCTATTTCATCAACAACCTCTTGTAACATTCGAACTTCAAACTTGAGTTCTAATAATTCAAAACAAATACTAATAAAACATGAATTCTAATCATTCTAATTCTAAAAATAATCCTATTCCTCCTACATCAAGAGTTCTCGTTAATAAAGACCAATTTGAATTGTACATAAATGATAAAATGCGGAAAGTTCTAGTTGTAAATAATGCATTTCTGCATAAAAGAAAATTTCAACTCCATATACAAGTTAATGGAAGTAAAGCACAAAGTATAAGACACAAGATTAATTTCCTAACATACATAATGTATGTTGACATCAAGGCCCATGTTTTTCCCAACTTATTAGCCCACTTGGGAAAACAAACAGGAAGGTATAACCAAAATAAATGAAGATTTCTTAAAGAACAAAAAATTAAAAGAGATCAAAATTCATTCCCTCCAAATTTCAACTTAAGAAAAGTAAAGCATTTACCGAACATTGTATGTGCTGAAAGGATGTGAAGAACCATCAGAGCATGTTAAAACAAATTGTGTTGAGAGTCCACAAGGTATCTTGATCTGCACACCAATAAGATAAAAATAATTGTCAGTGTCCGCCCTACAAATAATTGATGAACCTTTTGTTGTCGAACCAACAAATTTGTCCTTGACTAGTCCTAAAAGTTCCTGAAAATTATACATAAGCATTTTTTTATCCCAAGAAGATCTGGTCAGAAATCTAATGCTTAGGTGCTATCTTTTAACCATGTACATCTAAGATTCCTCACCAATGTAGCACTTTCTAGAAAACATCAAGGTAACAATATAGAGTATCTTGCATGTCAAAAAGAGGGATAAATGATATCAACACAGCACTTTTGCCTGTAATGGAAACTTTATTTACCAAAATACATATGGATAATTGTATTGGTTTGAAGTGCTTTTCGAGTCTGATATAAATGTTAATTTATGAGCGCATTAAATATATGATATCTTAGTCAAAATGTGTTCAAACATGTTGAATTAGTTTAATTGCCACATAATGCACACATTCGATATGAAAAAGGAAACATCTTTTTTTTCATGCTGGTGCATCAAATTTAAATAGCTTACCGATAAATCCTTCGAAAATTTCTCTTCAATAACCACAGCTTCTGTGGTATTTATCCTTACTTGGTAACTTGATCGTCCTAAGATTAGTATTGCTGGCTCCCAATTCTCCGAAGAATCCATCTGTTAAAGGAAGTTATAGAAAAGCTGTGTTAAAACACAATTCCAATACTGATTTACTTCTGAGTCAAATTGATGGATTTCGAAAGGGATTTCATCCATCTATAATCATTAATCACTATTCACTATTAGAATAATCATACACAAGGGGAAAGGTATAATTTACAGCAAGCCAAAAAAAAAAAAAAGAAAAAAAGAAAGAAAGAAAGAAAGACAGAAAAGAAACTGTTGTCGCAGCGGCTCTATATTTAATTTCCAGGAAAATTTGACAAAAGATAAAATTCAGCTAGCCAAGGAAGAATTAGAAGAGCCAATGATCCAAAGGGGAGAAGAGCCTACCAACAACTGCAGAGAATTAGCTTCCTAAAACATGGTATAAAAAAGAACTGTACTAATGCATCTAAACCCTCCAATAAATTATACCAATCTTATCCAACTAAAAACAATTCAGTTTCTAACCTATGAAATGGTAATTATTTTTCTAAACATATTTTAGAGATCACCACCAGATTTTGATTAGATTTCATTATCTCTTTACAATAGGCTTATCTTTAGAATTATATTTATTTTACTATAGTGTTTAAATTGTCATGTTAAGCCTAAAATAGGCTTTGTATTTAGGCAGAATGTAGAATGTTGGTGATTTAAAGAAATACACAATATTCTGATAGACCTCCCATCAAGAAGGTATACCAACATAGAGGGCACAAGGGTAAAAGGCCATTAACTGAATTGAAGAGGCATGCGTTAGTGGAGGATCGCTTGAGGCATGTGGCGTGTGAAGAACCAATTAGTTAGAAGAGAATAATTCTGTTAGCTGATTTATGTATAAAAGGGAGAGTCATTTGTTAAAAAGGCAGATTATTATCAATAGTGAATCAAGGTGGTCCCCAGCTCCTCAAACTGTTGAGACTATCTGTTACTCATTTTCATTTCATTGTAGTTTAGCACTACTCTGTAAACTGTCCTTTATTTCTTAATCAATATCAATTAGAATCAACCCAGTTTCATTGGATATAATTCTTGAGTTTGTCTGTGTCTTTTTGGTTTACTGTGTTACGTGGTTGTCCTGGGGTTCTATCAATTGGTATCAGAGCCTTGTGTGGGTAATGACTAAATCAAGAATGGAACAGAAGGTTGAGGGATTGGAGAAGGAAATGGGTAATATGGAGAAGGAGCTAGGAAGGATGAAGGAAGAGTTAGGAAGCATCAAGGGATATCTCCTTGAGCTGCGAGAATGGATGAGGTTGAAGGAGGAGAAGGAGGCCAATACTAGTCGTGATCGGGGCAAAACAAATCTGGGGGAGAGCTCAAATAGTGGTGACAATGGCGGAGTTGATCAGAGTAAAAAAACCGAGAGCTCTAAGGAGGAGAGGAAGAGTAAAAAATTAGAGTTACCAATGTTTAATGGGGAAGATCCCTATGGATGGACCTTCAAAGTAGATCGCTATTTCTTAGTCAATCGTTATGCAGAGGGAGAAAAAGTAGAAGCTGTTGCAGTTTGTATGGGGGGACGTGCACTAAATTGGCATCAGTGGGTTGAATCAAGGGCACCAATCAGTTCATGGGAAGCCTTTAAGGCTGTTGTGGTTGCAAGATTTTGTCCATCCTTCAAAGCCTCGGCATATGAAGCCTTAGTAGCATTAAAGCAAACTGGAATTTTGAAGAACATTCTGCTCCCTTGCGCGAGGTAGGGGAAGAATTGCTGATGGGTATTTTTCTTAATGGACTCAAAGAAGAGATCCAGGCCGAATTGTGTTTGGCCCAACCAACTACACTCTTTTCACTCATTGAACACCATAGAGTAGAGGAGAAGAATTGGGTCTTGGAGAAAAGTAGGCCCAAACCATTTAGAGCCCAAACTAATAAAATGGAGCACTACAACTGGGTCACTCCCAACCCAGAAACATGGTGCACAAACGTGTCGAGCCCCAACCCCTTTTCACGCAATTCAGACTTTACTCCAAACAGAATAGGTGAACGACGAGAGAGATCCATCGATACACCCATGCCAGGATTTCGCGGAGAGGGATTTCGGCGCATGACTGACACCGAGATTCAAAGCAAGAAGGAACGTGGGATATGCTTCAGATGCGACGAAAAGTACAGTCAAACTCATCGGTATAAAGCAAGGTCACTACAGATTTAGTTAGTCACCGATGATGACGCACCGTAAAAGGAGGAGCCCAACTCTAAAGCCGACGATGACGTCAACATGGCAAGTAACCCCTTGGCATTGTCAATGAACTCTATTGTAGGGATGACAATGGACAAAACTCTGAAGCTTAGGGGGTCGATTAGAGATGAGACAATAATTGTGTTGGTGGATAGTGGGGCATTCAACAATTTCATCCTAAAGGAATTAGTGCGGAAGCTAGGCCTGGACATTAAGAAGGGAAAACAATTTGGAATGATGGTAGGGAATGGTTTCACAGTCAGAGGAGAAGGGATTTGCAGAAATTTGAGTATAAGGATTTAGGAGGTTGAGTTGACACATGATTTTTTCCCCTTTGATTTAGGAGGAGCTGATGTGGTGTTGGGATATCTTGATTGAGCACGTTGGGAGATGTGTGCTGCAACTGGAAAAACCTGACCATGGCGTTCGACAACAACGGGAAGAAAATTGTGTTGCAAGGTGATCCCTCCTTAGTTAAGACTACAGTCTCTCTCAAAGCAATGCTCAAGACACTGCAGAGTGAGGAAGCAGGGTATGTGGTAGAATTTTGCTCTATCGAAAGGAGAGGAGAGAAGAAGATTGAACCTATGGAGCCTGAAGTTGCTACCCTACTTAAAGAGTTCCACCATTTGTTTGAACAACACCATTATTTACCCCCCAAGAGACCGACTGACCATGCCATAACTCTCCAAAATCAATCCAAACCCCTTAACCTACGTCCTTACAAATACTCCTATGCCCAAAAGAATGAGATAGAAAGGTTGGCGAGTGAGATGATGATGTCGAGAATAATCCAACCGAGTACTAGTCCTTTTGCAAGTCTAGTGTTGTTGGTTAAGAAGAAAGACAACAGCTGACGTTTTTGTGTTGATTACCGCCTTAACACCATAACCATACCCGATAAATTTCCCATACCTTTCATTGATGAGCTGCTAGATGAGTTGGCAGGTGCTGCAATATTTTCTAAACTGGAATTGAAATCCGGATATCACCAGATCAGAGTAAGGACAGAGGATGTGCCGAAAACCGTATTCCAGACTCATGAGGGGCACTACGAGTTCCTGGTCATGCCGTTCGGGTTGACTAATGCCCCCTCCACTTTCCGGGCCCTGATGAATACAATTTTTAGACCAGTTTTGAGGAAATTTGTACTGGTATTTTTTTACGACATCTTAATCTACAGCCTTGACCTAGAAGCTCACCTCAATCACCTGAGATATGCCTTCCAAATCCTGACTGAACATGAGCTTGTTGTCAACCACAAAAAGTGTCTATTTGCGCAGTTGAGGTTGGAGTACTTAGGACATCTGATCTCTTTGGAAGGTGTTGAGGCAGATCCCGCCAAAGTTAAGTCAATGTTATCATGGCCCGTTCCACAGACCATCAAAGGTCTAAGGGGTTTCTTGGAATTGACAGGGTATCACCGCAGATTCGTTAAGGATTATGGGTTGATAGCTCAACCGTTGACTAAACTGCTTCAGAAAGACGCCTTCGGATGGAATGAACAGGCTCAACAAGCCTTTGAAAAACTAAAAGCTGCCATGTCCTCAATCCTCGTGTTGGCTGTCCCCGATTTCAGTCTCCCATTTGAAGTTCACACCGACGCATCTGGCCAAGGGTTGGGAGCTATCTTAATTCAAAACCAACGTCCCATAGCTTTCCTCAGCAAAGCGTTTTCCCACCAGTCACGACAAAAGTCAGTATATGAAAGGGAATTGATGGCAATCGTGTTCGCAGTTCATAAATGGAGCCACTACCTCAGTGGACAAGCGCAGTTTGCAATTCTTGACAGATCAGAGGGTGAAGACTCCTGAACAACAAAAATGGATTTCTAAGCTTCTAGGTTACTCATTTGATATCATTTATCAATCTGGTAGCTCAAACCAAGTGGCTGATGCCCTATCCCGAAAAGAAGACACAGAGTTAGTTGCTGTATTGGTCGTTACTTTCTCAGAATTTGATGATATTGCGGTTAAGGCACAACAAGATGCGAAGCTCCGGACTGTCATCCAAGACCTGATGTTTGATCCCCAAAGCCACCTAAACTATAGTCTCCACCGTGGTGTCTTCTTTACAAACACAGGTTAGTGCTTCCAAAATCCTCTAAATTTATTCCTCGGTTGTTGGATGAATTCCACAGCAGTCCAACAGAAGGCCATTCTAGGTTTTTTAGAACATATAAACGAGTGACAAATCTAGTTTATTGGGAGGGCATTAAAAGGGATGTTCAGGCTTTTGTACAGCAGTGTTCAATTTGTCAATTGAATAAACAGTCAGCTCTTAAGCCAGCAGGACTTCCCAAGCCTTTACCCATTCCCACCTAGGTGTTTGACGACATTAGTATGGACTTTATAGGGGGGCTGCCCAAGGCCAAGGGACAGGACACGATATTGGTAGTTTTGGATTGGTTAACTATGTATAGTCACTTCCTTCCCTTATGCCACCCCTACACGGCCAAAGAAGTGGCTATTATGTTTGTTTCGGAGGTTATCAAACTGCATGGTTTCCCCAAGTCGATTGTGTCTGACAGAGACGAGTGTTCATCAGTCAGTTTTGGCAAGAATTGTTTAAGGCAACAGGTACCAAGCTGAAATTCAGTTCAGCGTATCATCCTTAAACCGACAGCCAAACGGAGGTAGTCAATCGTTGTTTAGAAGCCTATCTCCATTGTTTTTGTAGCAACCAACCTAAACACTGGCCAAGGTGGTTAGCATGGGCTGAATTTTGGTATAATTCTACCTATCACAATGCAACCAAGATGACACCCTTCAAAGCACTCTATGGCCGCAACCCACCCACTCTTCTATGCTTCACTGACTGCCCATCACTGGTTGAAGAGGTGAATCAGCAGATGGCTGATCGTAACTCCATCTTGGACATGCTGAAGCATAACCTGAGTGTTGCCTAGGCCCATATGAAATCCCAGGCGGATGCCTATCGTCGGGATGTTACTTTTCAGCTGGGAGACCAAGTGTTTTTAAAACTTCAGCCATACCGCTTCAAGTCCTTGGCTTCTAAACTCAATGAAAAGTTGAGCCCACATTTTTATGGACTATTTCCTATTTTGGAAAAAATTGGACAGGTTGCATACAAACTGGCGTTGCCTCCAACAGCCAAAATACATCCCCTTTTTCACGTATCCCAGCGTAAGCGTAGCCTGCACAGCTCGGTTCCCATCCAACCTCTACCCTCATGCCTCATCGAGGACATGGAGTTGCAGGTACAACCAGAATCTGTTTTGGCAGTCCGCACATTAGTGAATGGCTCTCAGGAAGTCCTCATTAAGTGGAAAGACTTAGCCTCATTTGAAGCCACCTGGAAGCTGACAGACATCATCAAGCTTCAATTCCCTTACTTCCACCTTGGGGACAAGGTGGCTCTTCATTGTAGTTGAGCACTGCTTTGTAAACTGTCCTTTATTTCTTAATCAATATCAATTAGAATCAACCCAGTTTTACATTGGATATAATTATTGAGTTTGTCTGTGTCTTTTTGGTTTATTGTGTTGCGAGGTTGAGTGGTTGTCCTGGGGTTCTATCATATTCTCAAAGCCAACACTTCCTGGTTTCTATCATTTTCTTGTAAATGTTCTTTCTTTTTCTGTGCTTCGTCTATTTCTACTTTTTTCTTCCTCTTGTCTTTCGTCTAGAAAGGGAGTAAATATGAACTACTTGGGAAAGAGTAACAGATGAGCCTTTCCACGTCTTTCCTCTTAGACCAACAAATTAGGCAAAGTCAGATTCATCATTCACGGCATTACCGTAGGTCTATTGGCATAAGTTTTATTATATGACTTAAGAGAGTTTGTTTAATGTGCTTTCCTTCTACTCGTACCTTGGCTGCCACTATTAGATTCGGCATTGAAGTTTCTCCTAAAATAACTTTTTTTTTTTTGTTTTCATTAGGAAACAATAAACTATGTATTAACGAGTAAAAGGAATTCAAAACGTGGACCCGGTGCACATAAAAGCAAGAGCAAAACAACCATGCAAGTATAAGAGCTCTACAGATGTGTTAATGTGAATCTTACTAAATTATCAGATAGACAGAGTATCTAGCACCCACTATAAAAATACCCTGAGAAGCAGCTAACTAATTAGCCCCTCCCAGATAACCTGTGAAAAGAAGGGAAGAATGATGAGATTCCTTGGAAACCATGGCCCATAGAGAAGCTAGAACTTATATCTTGTCCAATATATTATTGATTTTTCCATTCCTTTCCTTAAAAACCTCCATTTCTTTCTTACTAAATCACCTATAGTATATTGAACGCCTAAAAGTTCTAGAGGGTCTCAGCTTTCTTTCCTCTCCCAAAAGCAAAAACGTACTCCTTAAGCATATCTTTGTAGTTTCTAGGAGTAACCCAACCTATTCTAGCCTACTTACAAAGATTTCTTCCATAACACACTCCAAGAGGATGATAAATTCATGGAATCAAATATCAGTTTGCCAGAATTCACCAAGCACCATTTCCTCGTAAAGAAACATTCTGAGCCACTGCTAGGAGAAAGCTATCACATTCTACTAATTCTGAGACATCATGATGAATGAAATAAGCTCTTTATAAATGTTAGAAGGGGAAAAAAAAGTACCAGCCGTAGAACACTAAATGCAGCTTGACCTTGAGAGATATGTGTGTCGATCTCTCTCTGCATATCAAGGTCTGCAAAATAGTTTGATCAAAGCACTATGAAAATAACAGAAATTTATGTGGCAAAAGGTATAGATACAGAAAAAAATAATATCAAATATCCTACCAACAAATGATTAATTACGTCGCATCAGCAACACTTCTTGTAGTTTGAATTCAATCAGTGCACAAAGGAACTGGTGATAGATTCATGTTCTATAAAGAGCAGTCTGATGTTTTCAATTCAAAGATTTACATACCACCCATTTATTCTATGCTAAAATTTCTTTTTATTGAATTGTTCAAGATAGAGACCTACTAGGAAAACAACTGTATTATTCCCAACATTGACAAATATAAAATACTGAGTGTTATGGTAATAATTGTCCCACCAAAATTATTTGAGAAACACAAGAAATATCTGTTAAGTCATATATGACTACAACACAAGCCTGCATAATGGGATGTTCAAAGACTTGTCTAATGCAAAAATCGTAACATTTGACCATAGAAAAGACCAGTTAACTTTATTGAAATAAGAAATATAGTGAAGTGCCAAAAAAAATTATTTCCACTCTTCGTAAAACATAAAATTCGTATAAGAAAATAACATTGTGCTTGACGCTTGACTAAGAAAAGAATCCCATGGTTTACATGGAAATCTTAATATTGTTGATCTCTACACTAAGTTTGAGAATTTATAAGAATCTTAGGTCTAACAAATATTTAATATACACTTACCACAAGTTATTTTGTTCTGATCATTAGCAAAAAGCCTCACAATTTCCCCCTGATAATGTCAACCATTGTAATAAAAATAATCAGGAAAGTATTAAAGAATAAGAGCATCAAAAGATGGACACACTATATTCATTATAACTGTTGAATTATCCCAGACGTCTACTGTGGCCTATTAGAACAAAATAAATCTCAGCCAACCATCAGATCTTAAGGTTTTCTCAGTTCCATATGAAAATTAAAATCTGAACACCTGGGCATATATATATATGTCATCTAACAACATAGCACCTGAAAGCAGTTTATATAGAACCATCTACATCCTAATTAACTAAGAACTGAATTTTTTTTTTAAAAATGACCTTTGATTTGTAATTTGAAATAAATCTAATTGCAGGATTGCTAAGAACTAGTCTCATTTAAGAGGGCTATATTATCTCATACACTGCTGATTGCAATGGGAGAAGTTCTCTACATTACTATAAAAACCAACCTTTTATATCAGCTGACAACATTATGCATGGTTTTTAATACCCTGGAAAACATTTTAGCTATGATTTAAAAGACTCATGATTCCATATATATACCTGACGGCCTTGATCATCCATCGGTATGCATTCAACAGCAATCAGTTTATCAACATCATCAGCTGTGACAACATATTCTGGATTTGTGGCTCCTGAACCAATAATATACAATAAGATAGATAAATCAAAATAATCTACTAAGAAGCACAACAAAACAAAGTCAAAACTGATTTCAGTGCTTACCCTCAATGTACTGCCTCGTGCCATCCTGAAGATGACGAACCCACTAATACACAAATTATTAAAACAAAAAAGGTTATTATTCTGTTTATGTAGTACAAATGCTTCACATGACAATTTTTGCATGAGTTAACTTCAAAGAACTTCACCTGAAACATACACAGAGTCGTTCCCCGTACAGGATATCCACATCCAAGAAGTTTTTCTCCAGGTATGGCTTCACCAATAATTTGAAAGCCCTCAATTCCAGGACCCTCTGTATTGCAATGAGCATATTAGATTAAACCACAGGTGTAAAATTTGCTTCATAGACAAGCATCCATCACCTTCCGAAACAGAGGAAGCAATCTCATCATTTGCACTGTGGGGATGAAACAAGACATTATCTGCCATCTCTCCTGGACTCTTTTCCTGAACGACTTTATCTAATGTACTACTAGGAATAATGTTGACACCTTGTCTGTAAGATAATGATTCATAGATTGTTAAAAGGTGAACATTATCACATAGAAAAATCTTTACTAGGTAAAATAACTTTTCAGCTTACAAGAATGGATGTTTAGAAAAAACACAATGCATTATGTTATATGCATAAACGTCCTATGTTTCTAAAACAATAGCACAAATTATAAAGGAAGCATAGGTATTAGGAAATTAGTAAGGCCTACTCAGAACCTATAAGTACTTAGGGTGTGGCAACATAAAGATGTTTTTGAATAACTCAGCAATAAAATTTCACAAACAATGGCACCTGCTACAATTATCTATAAATTTATCCATATTAGAACTCCAAAATGATAAACTACATAATAATACAAAAAACCATTGAATCATCATAATAAAAGGAATGGCCCAGCCAATCAGACCTCTGAACCAGCAGCATTGCCAATCAGCCAGTCTAAAGTGATAATCTTTTGGTTACAACCTAGACTGATCAACTTATAACAGATGCCACAAGCAAAACAAACTTGAAGATTTTTCATTATCGATTAGGCACATTTGATCCACCATACCGACGTCCTTGCCTGGTCACCGTCCAGGCTGGACTAAAAGAACAATGACTAAACATGCTCACAACCATCAATCCCGATTATTTTAAGTACTATGGAGAAGACATTCCCCGTCGATAGAATACGAGTACGTTAACATCTTAACAATATTTCCAAAATTTATAGAGCCGTGTGGCAAGTTTAAGTTTTGAGTATCAACAAATTTTTAGAGGCTAATATTTATCATGTTATACCAAAGTATTGAACATCATTGTGCAATAGAATACCAAAGTATTTTTTTCATTTTGCTAGGAAATAAAGATACTCTATTAAAAAAAGAACTATACAAGAATGGACAAGTTGTCCACACAAAAGTATTGAATATCATCGTTTAATGAATACTATTATGCAATTGAATAAAAAGGTTTTAGATATCATTGTTTAATGTATCATTGTGAAATTGAAAGGTAGAACCAGGGTTGACCAAAGTTTGGCAATTTTTTTTAATGGTTATACAAGGCTATGAGAAAATTTTCACACTTTTGCTTATTCTTGCCATTGATAAAAATGAAATTCAAAGGGATTTTCATTTCTCTTATTCAAAGAGACTGGGCAACAATCATGTCTTAGTTTTCTTATTTAGCCTCAGTATTATTTCTAATTTCTAAATAGATCAGAATTTTAATTAAAGTCTAAAAAATCTGAATACATAGATCTAAATGATGTTTGTTTTTCTTTCTTAACATCTGAATATAAGAGTTAATTTTGTTTGTTTTCACTACGAAAAATATCTAAAAACAAATACTTTGACATATATACCTTTATAAATGTTAATTGTTATATATATTTGTATATTATATAACATTTAGAAATCAAGTATTTAACAGCTTAAAAAAAAAAAAAAAAAAACCAAATATTTGACAAAACTAAAAACAATTTTTTTTTGAATACTTAAAAGAAAGATAAACTATAATGTTAACTATTTTCAATTAAGAAGTTAGGAAAAAAATTATAATAATAACAATGTACTCTATTCTATTAAATATAAGGTCTAGAGTAGAATCATTAGTCACACACTGTTTAAATTAAATGAAGAATTTTATAAGCCACCCTTGAGGTTAATCAAATATGAAATGACAAAAAGATAATGACTTTGTACCACAAAATACCTTACAATGGTGGTTTATGGGATAAAAGATATTGCTCCAGGTGGTTTGTTACACAAAGTCAGCGTATGATATTAAGGCAAACCTCTGGAGTGGTTTGTCAAATCCTCTCAAAATTAAAACTAAAATCTATAGGTGACAAAAAATATAAACAAAAGCTGGACCATAGGATAAGTAGATAGATGTATTGAATGGGGTTATATTTGAGAAAGAAAATTGAATAACTTACATAGACTTAAATGTAAATATAAAACTTAGAATTTTTTACTTCTGTCAAAAAAAAATAATAATTAAAATAGAGCAGAATAAATTCTAAATGGGTCATATTCAATTACATTCAGACTTCAAATTGAATAACAAACAACCCCTTAGCCTTGATTAAGGAAGTTCTTATAGTGTACTTATATCTTTTACTTTTGTCTTCTATTTAGTGAACTTCTAATTCACATCTTCGAACGTTATTTTCTTTTAACAAAATCTTTTTTCTTACAATATTATTAAAAAAAAAAACCAACAGATCGACAACAGAATTATGATGAGACAAAAAAAATAAAACTGCAATATGAAACGAAATAAATAAAGCCAACCGGTTGGAATTATAGTTATTGAATGGCTGCTGCATCTGATTATTGAGCATCAACTTTTTGATTTCTGCAAGACCGTTGTCATTATAGTGTCTTGGCATATTGTCAGTTGATTCATTACGTATATTTGCGTAGGGATTATAAGGAGAAAAGCCATGCTGATCTTGCAACAAAGAAAGAAAAATTAACCAAAAAAAAAAAGAGTACATTATCAAAGGGATAGTATTGTGAAAATATCATGTAAAGAGATGCACTGATGTAAGGAAATCAATAGTACCATATCAAGTGATCCAGGTGCAACATGAGTTCCTGCAACTACTGTCAACTCTCTGGTTCTATCCTGTGACAAATACATCAATAACATACCACTGAATTAACAGTTAAATTATATTTCCATGTACAGATTGAACTACTCAAAAAAGTCAGACATCCATCTTGCAACAGCAAATCAAAAACCTCGGTACAACCAACAGTTAGGAGAAGAAAAGTTCATTACACATCATCATGCTGCAAAAACAATAGGGAAAAAAAGAAGAAATGCAAAAGAAAAACCTCATATGACTTACTGTAATTATAATTTTGATATAAGAATCAAAATTGTCATCTAACCAAGATTTATATATTGAAGTTTGCTTTCTAACAAGAAAGAAAAAAAAAAATATATATATATATAAGAAATTTATTACTCTTTAAAACTCCTCGAATCTTAACAAAGTACTTCCCTAAAACTTAAAACACGTTTAAAGCTTTAAGGAAATAAAAAATATTTGGTTAGAAATCTGACCAAATATTTCATGAAGTATATATATATCCCTGTGTGTGTGTGTTAATCTCTAAGTGCTTCATAGGCTATTATAGGTATGTTTATAGAGAACAACTGCATCATGAAAACTTTCTATGAGTGCAGCAGGTTATAAGAGAAAAAATTTATATTTGGAGTTGACTACACTATAGTTTCTTTTCTAAGGCCACAGGAAAATTAAGAAAAAAATCAAAAAGATTAGAGGATTAGTGAGACCAACGTCTGGATCATTACTTGTTTTAAGTTCAATTGATCGGTCTTTACTAGAGATTTAGGTTAGTTGTCTCTAACCTAAATGAAGCTGTAATTGTAGGGAATGATTATCCCCTTCATTAACCAGTCTCAAGCCATTAGGTGAGGAAATAAAGTTTAGGCCAAAGAGATTTTTTCTTCCTATTGGCTAGTATAGGTTCATACAAGATGTTTATAAGCCTAAATCATAGGTTAAATTTCTGGTCTTAAGCAGATTTGAATTGAATTTAAAAATAAGGTCAACAAGTTGAACTTGTAGAGTAGAAGTATTCCTCCTACCTTCATACCTTTCTCTTGTTTCCTTTAAAGTAAGGTGGTAATCAAATAGGGTTGATTTACAAGGATTGTGACATCCATAGTGATATAAGTGTGGTTGGAAGGAGGGTGGTAACATTATATGTCTTCTGGGTATGAGAATAGCTAAGAAAGAAACCCTTAAGAGAGGCCTTGGGTCCAACTTGGTTTGATTATGGACATGAATGTATACAATGAAGTGCATGCAAATATCTCTTGATGGAGATTCCTAAAGCCTTTGAAGTAAGAAATATCCTGATTAGACATTCCAACGGTATTTTAAAATCAGCAGCTAGAGAAGGCACACTATTTTTAAGATATGTTCCTGTGAGAACAACTCCCACTGGTAGTTATTTGGAATTTACATTTGGAAAAGCCATGATATCACAACTTCCAATATGCACCTATTTTCTCCCGGCTACCCTATTTTGTTGAGGTGTATCTATTAGAATAATAGTTAATCCTTTAATCCCTAGTTTTAGGAATATTCTCCTTTTGATTAAGATATATTCTCTCTCCTACACAGATTCCTCCTTAACTCATAATTTTCAATTAATGTGTGATTCCTTTTCCTTATTTATTATCATTTCTTTTTATCCTCAATTTAGATTATAAACATTGTAATGCTGTATAAGGGTTTTGCACAATGCTTAATTAGATTTTCATAATGTCACAACAGGTTAGAATTTGGTATACTCCAACTTAATTTAGTAGTCACTGTTTATTCTATCTCATTCTTGTCAATTTGAAACTTCTTCTCTATTATTTCACTTAACCAATCTTCTCTTTGAAATAATTTTAAACCATGGTAAGTGAAAAAATAGATTCTCTTTAGGATATTAATGTAAAACAAGTATGCGCAAACAGCAATACATGCAATCATATGATGTATTACAGCAAATAAAGGAGGCATGAAAGTTTGGTATAGCAAGCTTACATAAGAACTTCTAATCTTCCATTGCAATTGATCATGTAGGTGCTGCAAATGTTTAAGAAAAGGAAAGATAAATATAATTTGATAGCATTATATATCCAACTCAAAATTAGTATAGATGTTGCAAAATAAAATAATGAATGTGTTCCATGATAGATATCTCTATGAGTCCCCATTTGTCGCTACCAGCTTGCCTCTCATTTTCCCAAATACAGATATTATCCGATATTGTTTGATGTCTTGTTACTTATTTTCCTTATTTTTTTTCCTTTCTATTACTACTTTTGTATTCTAGACATATATGGCCCAAATGTGGAAAGAATAAGAAAGGAAAGAAATAAAAAGAAACATAAACCAGAAAGTAGAAGAGAAGGGAAAAAATTTGGGAGAGAGAGAAAGACTCTTGAATCATTGTTAAACTCTCTATAAATTAGTAGGATGGGCATTCTTCCACAAAGGCCTTGATATGCTTGTTGTTTAGGCCATCATACTTCAGATCCAACCAAATATATTTTCCTTCAAGTTCAAACCATATTATTGAGGAGCCTCGGTGCTCAAACTAATGAAAACACAAGCACATGCTCTAACAAACATAAATCACAAACCAAAAGGCACATCAACAAGTTAAATCAAAACTTTAATTTTGAGACAACTTGTTAGCACAAGAAGGCCCTTTTCAGGTTTTAGATACATTTAGGGCATCATTTGAATTGTTAGGCATGCAACACTCGTAAATGCACCCCTACTTGATAGGGCTGTTAAGAACACATTCCGAATTTAAGAGTACTAAACAGAAAAGGCAACATACTTCAACTTTAAAGAAATGAAAAATTATCCAAACAAGCAAAGTTGATTCATAAGTTTCTAATACTACTAGTAGAATCTAGAAAGAATTAAAGCCTTTTAAGAAGAGCCAACATCAGAAGTCTCATCCAAGTCATGTTCCTAGTAGAAAAAAAAAAAATTTTTTTGCTTATACACTAGGGTCATTTTCATTGAGAGACCCTTAACTATATGGTAAATACATTTAACCAGCATCCACTCAAAAAGTCTTCACAAACCACCTAACCAATAAGGCTCTTTTCCCTAAATCGTTCTTTGTAGTTAACTCTTGTGATTTTATAACAAAAGTAATAAGAATAATTAACCATACCTTGTGAAATAACCATTACTCAAAACCTTAGGATAATAATTTGGGATTCAATAATAAAAACTAACATACCCTTACATGTACAACATTGATCCAAACACACTGAAAAACAAAAACAAAAACAAAAAAACATCTTACAGTAATTTCAATAAAACAACAACTATTGACCATAAGATCTCTGACTCAAATTGTCATCGATACCAGGTTAAGTGACCACTAAAGTTAAAAGCTTAAAAATAGGTAATAACTTAACAATAGTAATATTCTTTAGCATACCTCAACGAAAAATCCAAATTAAATGTCTAAAACGGCAATGGAGCAATTTAACACAAACAAAAATCAACTTTATTGCATCCTTAAGCCTAGTTCCTCTATAATTATGTAAATAAAGTTGCCCTTTGTCTCCTCTAAGAGAACATAGAGAAACAATAGAATCAAAAAAGATAACTAACATCGCATAAAAAATAGTTAAGACATATTTTTGGAGACGAATAAGAAACATTGCCTATTCCTAATACACTTTCAAAAACCACAACAAGTATTCAAGATTCTACTCCAATATGTAGAAAATATTCCTTGACCAGTCAATGCTCAACAAAACATGTAAGCATCAAGAATGAACAATGTTACACAAAGGTCACTGCATTTAAATGGTAGCATAGCATACTACATAAAGAAATGGAGCTAACAACCCGAGGAAAAATAATGAAATCAGCCCCTGATTTGACCTTGGTGCTTTGCATTTTGTTTTTAAAAACAGGTATACAGATCATAGGTTAGCACATACATGAGGCGCAGAATTATATTTATAAAATTGTAGGACATGTTCAGGTAATACCTTTACAGTGTTGGATATAGAAGCGGCAGATGTTACATGAGGCCCAAGACCATATTCTGCCAAAAGTCCAAGCATTGATGACATGAAAACATATCTCTCATCCTCAGCAACCTGGAAAATAATGCCTTTCACAATTGTATAAGAGCATATTTTTATACATACATACAAAAGACGAGACAAAATGGTAGATCAGGAGCATTAAAAAACATATAAAACTGATACTATTCTAGGCAAAGTATCTCAAGACATCAGTGAAAAATAAAAATTAACTCAGAAACCAGTTCATCGGAAATTTTTACAAAAATGTATTAATATACTGACTGTGATGATCACTCAACAAAATTTTTACATCAGATATTTAATTTCAAACATGCAAGAAATCATCTAGCTCATGAGGAAGACATCAGAAGGTGTTTATATATAAACAAGTTTAACAAATTCATAATTCATGAAACCTAATTTGCAGCAGGGCAGAGAGCTCAGATAATTCTTCTAAGGTTGGCTTACATTTGCACTTTCTAGCCTAAAGATGAACCAGGATCCATTATTGACATACTGTAGGCTACACAAATATTATCATTGACATTTTCCATAGTTTTTCCATGTCTGGTTAAGCAGATAAATGGCTGAAGAATGAAATAACAACTTCATGAACACCAACTCTCGTATTAGCCCCCAGATACCCTCAACTTAGCAAACAGGTTTTAAAAATATAATAGGAAAAAAAATAAAAAAAACTTCATGTGAAAGCACACATAATGTTGACAAGTTAAGGTTACTTTATTTTTCAATTTTGTAATATATTGTGGGTATGCCTCAATTGCTCCACTACACATAATAAGAAAAAGCTTAAAACACAAAACCATAAGATCATTTTTATGCAATTTGTCAAATAAGAGGAAAAAAATTCTTTTGATAAGAATTAAGAGGACAATTTTATTAGATTTTATTTATTTATTTATTATAGTTAACAGGAAATACTACAATTACGAGAGAAGTCCAAAAATGAACCAGTGATCAAATAGGAAAACTGCCATATTCTGTACATAAAATGGGATATCTTTAGCCTTTAGACCCAATTTATGAGGCCAAAATATACAAATTGAGAAAGAACTGATTCTGTTTTGAAAGGAATAGGTTGTAAAGCCAATTGTTGTTGCATTCCCCCAACTTCCTTATCAAAGAGATATCTTCTCTTAGCGACTCAACAAAGAGAAAAAGCCAAAGCTAATGTAAATTGATTTACATATTGTCTGGTCATTCTGTTCAATCAATTTACCTCTGCCATTAAAAACATGAAGCTAGGGAACTGTCATGAGATATAACAGCAATAATTACCATGTGCACATTATATTTACAATATTCTAACTCTAACCATGAATTAACATCTTTGCTAAAACTTTTGAAGGTTTCATTTACAATGACCATTTGGAAGTACTAGGGAACTGTCATGAGATATAACAGCAATAATTACCATGTGCACATTATATTTACAATATTCTAACTCTAACCATGAATTAACATCTTTGCTAAAACTTTTGAAGGTTTCATTTACAATGACCATTTGTTGTTACTTCCAAACCTTGATTAAGTTGTTTGTTCTACGATGGTCTTACTCGTTTAAAGTTTACATAGCAAGCAAACATGCAATATTATCGCCAAAAGCATGAGGAGATATTGAACCTACTATTTACCTTTAGATCATGAACTAATTTTAAATTTTCTTCAAGATCTCCTTTCCTTAGTGCCAATTCATTCAAGGCTGAAGTAATAGCTTCATTCTTCCTTTCATCAATTGCCTATCACTCAAAACAATGCCACTTTAGACTCCACATCATGCAAATTAGGTTTATCAATCCAGGTTGACAACAATATAAGGAGAGATGCGAGAAAAAGTATATTATCTTTCAAGAGATAGACAAACCATCCTTAACTCTGAGAATTTCCTCTCCAATGTATACTTCTCGTTTAACAACTGCAACTCCTGAAAACACACAGAGAATACATTTCTTCTTATGTTAGAAATATGGAGGAGCATTGACCATACAATTATCAATATGCTTGCAACCAAAGGCGTATAGAGAAATGTTAAAACCTTCACACAGGCAATAGAAATTTGTTCACGGAGATTCTGGATCTCCTCTTTCTGTGTTGTAGCTCGCAAATAAAGTTCCTGCCCGCAAATTTTGTGTAAGTGATCAACAAGTTTCGTTATAACTTTATTAATGAAAATATTGCATGAAAAATGTGGGAGTACCAATACCATAGCCTCTTGATCTTGACGTAGAAAATAATTGAAATTGTCATTTTTCTGCTTCCTTTGAGCAAGATGCATTTCAAAACTATGCCTAATGAACAAAACATATAATTACTTCAAATCAATAGCAAAGCCACCCAATATCTAAACTTTCACATAAGTGCCATTTTAATATAAACATAAAATAAAAAATTTCATAAGCAAATCTTTCTGGTGAACCTTGTGGTATTACCTTTTCACAAAATCATAGCCTTCATTCTGAACCCCATCATTGTTGGAATTCTTGCTAGAAGACATTGCAATGGCAGTTGAAGAACCTTTTCAAGACAAATTCTAATTGCACGACAGCTAATGTCCATTATCACTAATGAAATCTTGCAATTGACCTCATTTTAATCTTCTGTTCCATATTCCACTTGGAAATATCATTTGATGAGTACGAAGAGAAATTGCATAATCAAAGGTGAAGCCAGAATTATTATTTTGAAAACGTGTTTACATAATTAAACCAAACTACAGAGCATGCATCACTAAGAAAGTATAGATCATACGAAAGTAGAAAATGCCTCTAAGAAACGATGCTCTTAATAATTTTCAAGCCAGTATCTTTCAGGAATTAAAAAACTGAACAAATAAGCAGAGCCCTACAATCATATTGCAATATCATATGAATTTAGAAATTAGAAGGGAGCCTAAATTTTTATTCAATGAGTCTATGCCCACACATACTCAGCAGTAAAATTCCTTATCTCTCAATCTTTCAAAAGTTAAACATGGTATTCAACTTTTAGGCTACCCAAGTCAAATAATTTAGGTTTTCCATCAAGTAACACTTGAAACCAAAGTCGGAATCAATTAGCTTAGGCATAAATGCATTTCAGTACTTACTTGTCTTCAATTTGTGCAATCTGCAAGTTCCCGCTTATTAACCACAAACTGTAAGAAGAAATTTGAAACACTCAGTATCCTGTTAATGGAAAAATATTTCTTAATGAGGACAGTAAGAAGACCAGTTACTAATAAAAGCGCACAAAAATTTTCAAACATGATGAAACTGATGCATTTATAACTGTAATCAGAGAATGAAGATTGTTATCTTCTGGAAATGAATATAAATTTACCTGGATTTTTTATGATGCCCAAATCTAAAAGCTAACAGATCCACGAGGACGAGGAAGGGAGAGAGTCCGTTCAGAAAGTCAAGTGTTTGGTCGTTGGGGCTGCTATAAGAATCATATNTATACAATTCAATAGTTAGGTCAGTAAGGTTAATTTATTTGGTGCATTCGGCACGCTACCATAGGATTTGCTTCCTTAGCATCTGAACCACTTTAAAACTCCTTCCTCACTGCATTTATTTTCATTTTTCCAAACCATTCACGTGTGTCTTTTGGGGCCAACTCAACATTTCACACGTGCGTTTCGTTGGTGTAAAAATCACCATCAACAGTTTGACGCTAGAAGGAGGGCCGATTTAGTGTTCATCCTTCATCAGGAGAATCTCCAACCTATCGGTCCTACAGCAACAAATGGCCCGCCAACCAAAACCTGAGCAAACCAACCAAGGCGTTAAGGGGCTCCCCCAAGTTCAAGGGGACACCCTCTTCTAGAAAACCTTCAGCCCTGCAAAATGCTGCAAGAGATATCTCGTCAAGTTCACAGCTTAACCCTGTTATTAGAAGCTACCTGGAGAGGTTTGACAATACCCTCTAGACGGTCAACCGAAGGCTGGACCGTTTGGACCAAGGTGTTGGATAGGTGCCCTAGAGCCAGTCAATTATTGTGGAATTGACTATTTGTAATAATGTTCATTAATCAATAAAAAGGCATTCTATTCTATATCGCGTAAATCATTATTATTGCAGTATGTATTGATATATGTCCTTAGAATGGTAGAACCGTGACGAGGGTATCAAGTGTTTCAAATCTTGATAGTGAGAACCCTATGAGCACATATGGTGGCCATTCTAGAAACGTCCGTAGCCCCAGTATAACAAAGGCAAAGATCATGAATTACTTCTCAATCTCATCATGAACCATCCTTCAATTGTATGGTGGCCAATCATGCAAAAGATGCATAAACATATAAATAAACACTTAATCAAAGAAATTAGAACACAAGAGTATATTAAATCATATAATTGAGTAATAGTATCAAGGCTAACTCAAAACCTTAGATAAACAATTACTTCCTCATAGACATGAAAAAAACTATACAAAAAAACAAATTGAGTTCACATGGAAACAAAAGAAAGGATGAGAAATTCTCTCTTAAGATGTTGAATCTTTGCTCCTTCTTCTTCTCTTCACGTTTCCTTGCTCCAAGTGAGTGAACTCCCTCAAATTCCTTTTTGTCCTTATTAGTGTTTCTTTTTGTGGTTGAAAAACCGCAGTCCAAACAATATGTTGTTTCATTTTTTTTCCCTAAAAAGTGCATTTGCGTCAGCAAGGATTTTTTTGCCGTGGCGAAAGTCAAAATTACAAACCCCAAATTCCAACCATGGTGAAAGCATGCTTTCTTATTCTTCTTTCAAAATGCCCTTTCTTGACTTAATCACTTGAATCTTCATTTCTTTAGTCTTCTATTAATAAAAAAAAAAAAAAAAAAAAAAAATCTATAAGAACACTTCCTTCATCTCAGAATTCTCAATTTCAATTTCTGGATCATTTCTAAATTGAAAAGCCAAATCATTATTTTTACTCAAGAACCCTTCGGGATGCAAAGTGAACAAAACAAGGAATTACTATTCAATTAGCTCAAAATGAATAAAAGTACTCTAAATCCTATGAAATATATATGATGCTAAAACACTATGAAACGTAGGATTATCATAGACCATCTGCCACGGGCTATACAATGGTGTATATGGGGTTTTATTCCAAGATTATCTGAAGTGGCTTTAGATATTGTGTCTAGCATTGAAGATTGTGAATTTGGTGGGGTGTATTCAGTACAAAGCAAGAGATAAAAGATAAATTGGCCAGCTTGGATTACGACATAACTTTGACTATAAGGTGTCTTGGTCCACCAGGGACTGATTAAGGTCGTATGCAAGGATTCTAGCAACTACAAATGATGAGTTCGAGCAATGAGGATGATACATAAATTAAATTTAAAGTAAAACAATTCGTATCTATGCGTACTTATGCTAGACAGCAACTCTCCATAACAATAGTAATGTTTTGCTAGAGTTGTGACACTAAATTCATCATTAAGTTTCAAAGAGTCGATCAAAACTATGGTTTGAGGCCTTCCAAGATGATGTCTGTGAAGGCTTGAAGATTAGTATATCGTATAAAAACATGGAAAGCTAAAGAGTATGCCGTCAATCTTCTTAAGGGAACACATGAAGACTATTCGCCAAGCTACCATCATATGTCACATGCTTGAGGGTAATAATCCTAAGACAGTCACAAATGTGGTTGTTGATAGATTATCGTTTAAGATTCTTTATGGCTATGGATGCTGGAATTAGAGGGTTTCAATACATAAGACTTGTAACTGTCATAGTGCTACACATCTTAAAGCAAAGTATTTAGGTTGCTGTTGTGGTAACTGTAAAGATGGAAACGAGCAGATTTTCCCTTTAGTTTTCATGGTTGGTGATGGTAAATCTAAGGAATCTTGGATTGATTTTGGCAAAGCTGAAAGGTGCCATTGGAGAAGTTGAAGAACTTATTAATGTGTCATACAGACACTCAACCATTGATAAAGTAGTCACTAATGTGGTTCCCTACATGTACATGTTTCGTGTATCCACTAGATATCCATGAACATGCGGGATAAATAGAAGAGACAAGAAGCGATGTTTAAGTCGTACTTTAAGGCAGCCAAGTACAATATAGCGTTGCATCATCCAAAACCTATTTCATAAGATTAGGGCTCTAAATCTGGAGCGCACGCAATATTTAGAATAAGATAATAGAAATTGTATGCCTGGGAACATAGGGCTGACATGGTGCCCAGTTAAGTGCGCAAGGTCAGACCTCAGAAAGAGCCTACTGTCATTCTGACGCAGCGCTTCGTGGGATCATGGTGGCACCCACAGCTTGCTTCCGTCAGAGTAATGGGTGCACGTTAGGCAAAGGAGTTGTGATGATCCTGTGTCCAACCCCTGCAGCAAATCACGTGAATTACTTAAACGAAAGATTTACACGGATCATCCCACCAACTTGCAGATTCAGTGATCATTACCTCAAGGCATCTCACTATAAAATGGAGTCCTATCTCATTAAGGGGATTCACACTTTTACTCTTGAAAAAAACTCTCTCTCTCTCTCTAGAATGACAGTCTTTGATACCTTGTATCATTAGTGTAAAGTCAGTCGTCTAAAGCGACCTAACCCTTATCATAATAAAAACATCAGTGGACGTAGGATGATAAGAGTGTAATTTATATATTTTTATTCCTTCCATATTATGTTTTTGTCATGTTTTATGCCTATTTGAGTATTGAGTTTATTTGTGAGTTTGGCATAGTTGGATAGACTTTAGGAAATAATTGAGAAAAGATTAGGAAATTTCAGATTTTCCAGATTTTTCGTTATTCTGACCAGTGCTGCATTTTTCAGGTTTTTCATGGAGGCCGACTTCTCTATTGCAAAAGTCCTCAGAAGAAGTAAAGTTGACAAATAAAGCTTTCCAGGAAGGTATTATGGGCGAAAATCCGAGTTCGTTTGGGTTTCAGTAGTCATTACAAAACCGGACCGGAATCTAGTCGCGGTAGGATTTCCTGGCTGAGCATTGAATCTCGAACGGGCCTAACTGGAGCATCAGATATCGAAAGCGGGTGATTCAAAAGCCAAGTTCATCTACACATCTGGGATTACAATGTTTATGAAGTGACTGAGCCCAGAAAAGATCTTTTACATTGCGAGAATCCTCGTGCAAGCTGGAGACAAATTTGGAATCCATATCTGATAAGATTTGTCAAATCTGGAAGTCTATCTTTTAGGAAACGTCTAGGAAAGATTTTCCGTGATTCCTGGGGTAGAATAGGAGAAAAAAAGTTTTATTCATGGGTTATTAGGTTTAACGGGGAGAACAGCAGTAGAGTATTTTTCTAAGTTTTTATCTTCTACGTAAGAGTGAGGGATTTTTTCTTCTTCAGTTCAAGGGGATTTTGAAGCCTAATTTCATGTCATTGGTGTAGCCTAACTTCAGTAACATGTGTCTTAATCTCGTTTTTATTGGAATTGTTTGTGTTATGTTTTAATTGTTTATAAATTTCTGTTTGGGTGATTTAGTAATGACCTGCTGAATTATTTCATCGGAATTTTATCTGTAGAATTAGGAATTGTGATCTGTAATTGTCCTTTTTCTATCAATGAGTGACACATGATGATAGCTGATTATGGACAAGTTTTCGGTCTATTGTCTTGATAACATAACCTAAGTTAATAATCCGAGCTTGCGTGATGTTGCTTAGATTGATCTATTCTCCTAATTTAAGGCTGCCATTGAATTAAATTTAGAGAGCTTGTTCTAGGTTGTTCAAGGGTTAGTATCTACTCGAAGAGCTTGTTTCGGTAGTGACAAACTAAGGGAGAATTCGGGTACAAGAGCTTGTTGTTTCTTAGGGTCAGTAGTTTCATAATGATGAGATAGAACAGTGTTACGGTTACTTTATGTCCAATGCATGTTTAGGTGGATTTTGAACGAGAGCGATTGTTTAACCCGATATTTTATTCTATTTTACTTTTGTTTGCCTTGATTACAAACCCCCTTTCATTACTGTTGTCAGGTTTTGTTTAGAGTTTATTTGCATTTCTGTTGTTTTTATTGTTTTAGAATATAGAAATTAATCGAGTCATTCCCTGTGGGATCGACCCTTGCTTGACCTTATATTCATAGAATGACTCCTCCAACAGTTCAACGAAAGCAGGCAAGCAGCAACAGAATAAATGAATACATTATTCGCATCGATTGACGGAGCAGACAGAGTGAGAGACTAAAGGTGATGGAGCCGAAGCAGGCAAGCAGCAAGAGAACAAGAGCAAGAGCAAGTCACATGAAAGCAAGAGGCGTCGCCCGTTGAGAGACTTGAGAGACAAAGGAGACACAGTGAGAGTGACAACAACAGCTTGAGAGTTTTGCAAGCAAGAGGCGTTGAGAGTGAGAGACTTGAGTTGAGATGAGAGTTTGAGAACGAATTTTGGGATTTTGGTTTTTAGGGCATTACATTTTACCCTTTTTACAGCTAACTAGTTTTTTAAACCAGTTTCGATTAACCGATTTCAAGAATCACCAGTAACCAAATTGAAAAACTGGTTTAGGAAAATTCTTGAATCGAAACCGAACCGGTTTCGTTAAAAACTAATTTTTTTTCGATTCGGTTACTGACACAGTTTTCGACTTTTTTTAACAACCCTAACTAATCCAACAACAATTTCCCTTAATTTTCAAGACAAAATTGCCCTCATAGTTATTTTATTAATCCTTCAACCAAATTCCAAGCTTCAAATGCTCAATCTCTAATAATCACTTACAAATCTTATTCTTTTGATTCCGAGGAGGTGTTATTGTTTTGAATACACTGTTCTATTAAAAGCTCCAAAGAAAAGAAAAATGTATGTTATGTCATTTGGAAGTTGTTAATAATCACATTTTTTGATAGATTTAAAATGTATGTGTCCTAAACAAGTAAATCAAGGCTTTTTGGGTTAGATTGTTGTTTTTGTATGTGGTATGAACTTAGTGTTAAATGGACACGATGCAAATGGATGGTTTTGGACGTTTTTCATGAAAAATAAGGTAGGAATATCTTGTCAGTCAGAGTTAGTTGAAACTCGATATAGAGGTTTAAGATGAAGAGTGACCAACACCCTTCTATCAATCACCTGTCTGTCAATAACCCTTTATTGATTGACAGGTGACCGATAGAAGTGTGTCAGTCACTGTCAGTCAACATGCCTTCTATCCAAAGGAACAACACTCCCTATTGGTCACTATTGGTTTTTTTTTTTTTTTTTTTTTTTTTTTTTTTTTTTTTTTTTTTTTTTTTTTTTTTTTTTGTATTTTATTTTTCTAGAATTTGATCGTTATGGAATTGTGTTTTGAGTAACCCTTAACTTTTTTTCTTGGTTTTTTAGGAAAATGAGGAACTTGGCTTGTGTTCTTGTGAAGTATGAAAGACGTTGGGAGACCTTGAGCAATAAGACACATATATATGTAGAATTCAACACAAAAACGCTTAGAATACTTAGAGAAGTGAATTATGAAGACTTTCTGAAGTTGTTATATAAGGAACTACATATCAATAGAAGTCGATATAATTTGTCTTTGATTGTGAAATACGTGCAAGTCGCCAAAGAGTATCCCATACTGCTCGAGAAAGACAATGATCTTGCATTCTTCATTAACAAGCAACTGAAAGAGTCGATGAGATGTGTCATTGGTTGATGCACCGTTATTCTTCATTTATGATAGCAACTGTATCAACACTGGGTTGTCGGATACACAACAAGATTCAATACTAAACCAAGTGGGAGTTAATCCATCAAATGAGGTACGTGGGGTTGGAGAGCATGTGGCACCCAGTTACACACAACATTTTCATCTAGATGTAAACATGGGGTGTAGAAGAGTATGAAAACACGCCGACATTGGATGACCTTAATACAATGATGAAAGATATGGAGAATGGTCAAGATGTTGGAACAATAATGCTAATACAAATTGTCCCTATCGAAAAGGAAGCGCCAACAAACAATATTCATGTTCCAACAAAATATACTTGCTCCAACACCTAATCCACCAACATGTTCTCCATAGAGCATCGGTACTAGAGTTAGACTGATGCGTGACTTCATATGCATATTAGCAAGTACAATAGTCGCATTAAGTAATAAAGTGATGATGAAGAGTATTGTTCCTATGAGGACTATGTATTAATTACCAGTTTATCTAAATTAGTCTTAATTGAAGCAATAACAATTGGAGAGATGCAAAATTGACAATTCACTAAAAATTTACTAATTATAAACACTTAAAAATGAATTTAAAGCAAGATCCAATATCAATACAGATTCACAAATGATTCAAAACTCTAGGGTGTTTGATTTAACCAAGATATTCTTATCGAATACGTAGGTTTTTCTACTCAAACTCCTAATTTCTTGATTGAATACCGAATCCCCTATATTGTTTAGCACTCCTTCTCAGGTTACGCTACCCCACTTATTCCAATTAACCTTTCGCACCTAAAAATTGAAGTTTAATAGTTTGAAGTTTATTAAGCTAAATGAGATTCTATATGGGTCACATAGACCGCATTTGTCTATCTCTAATTTTTGCGCAACCTATGGTGTTTATCACAAGATGCAAAGATCATGAATTACTTCTCAATCTCATCATGAACCATCCTATCAATTGTATGGTGGCCAATCATGCAAAAGATGCAATAAACATATAAATAAACACTTAATCAAAGAAATTAGAACACAAGAGTATATTAAATCATATACATTGAGTAATAGTATCAAGGCTACATCAAAACCTTAGATAAACAATTACTTCCTCATAGACGTGAAAATAAAACTATACAAACAAAACAAAATTGAGTTCATCATGGAAAACAAAAGTAAAGGATGATGAAATTCTCTCTCTAAGATGTTGAATCTTTGCTCCTTCTTCTTCTCTTCACGTTTCCTTGCCTCCCAAGTGAGTGAACTCCCTCAAATTTCCTCTTTTGTCCTTTATATAGTGTTTCTTTTTGTGGTTGAAAAACCCTGCAGTCCAAACAATATGTTGTTTCATTTTTTTTTCCCTAAAAAGTGCATTTTGCCGTAGCAAGGATTTATTTTTGCCGTGGCGAAAGTCAAAAATTACAAACCCCAAATTCCAACCATGGTGAAAGCATGCTTTCTTATTCTTCTTTCAAAAATGCCCTTTCTTGACTTAATCACTTGAATCTTCATTTCTTTAGTCTTCTTTATTAATAAAAAAAAAAAAAAAAAAAATTCTATAAGAACACTTCCCTTCATCCTCAGAACTTCTCAAATTTCAATTTCTGGATCATTTCTAAATTGAAAAGCTTCAAATCATTATTTTTACTTCAAGAACCCTTCGGGATTGCAAAGTGAACAAAACAAGGAATTACTATTCAATTTAGCTCAAAATGAATAAAAAGTACTCTAAATCCTATTGAAATATATATGATGCTAAAACACTATGAAACGTAGGATTATCATAGACCATCTGCCACGGGCCTATACAATGGTGTCATACTTGGGGTTTCTATTCCAAGATTATCTGAAGTGGCTTTAGATATTGTGTCTAGCATTGAAGATTGTGATATTTGGTTGGGCTTGTATTCAATACAAAGCAAGAGATAAAAGATGGATTAGGGATTACGACATAACTTTGACTATAAGGTGTCTTGGTCCACCAGGGACTGATTTAAGGTCGTATGCAAGGATCCTAGCAACTACAAATGATGAGTTCGAGCAATGAGGATGATACATAAATTAAATTTTAAAGTAAAACAATTCGTATCTATGCGTACTTATGCTAGACAGCAACTTCTCCATAACAATAGTAATGTTTTTGCTAGAGTTGTGACACTAAATTCACTCATTAAGTTTCAAAGAGTCGATCAAAACTATGGTTTGAGGCCTTCCAAGATGATGTCTGTGAAGACTTGAAGATTAGTATATCGTATAATAAAACATGGAAAGCTAAAGAGTATGCCGTCAATCTTCTTAAGGGAACACATGAAGACTTATTCGCCAAGCTACCATCATATGTCACATGCTTGAGGGTAATAATCCTAAGACAGTCACAAATGTGGTTGTTGATAGATTATCGATTTAAGATCTTCTTTATGGCTATGGATGCTGGAATTAGAGGGTTTCAATACATAAGACTTGTAACTGTCATAGATGCTACACATCTTAAAGCAAAGTATTTAGGGTTGTTGTTTGTGGCATGGAAACGAGCAGATTTTCCCTTTAGTTTTTATGGTTGGTGATGGAAAATCTGAGGAATCTTGGATTGATTTTGACAAAGCTGAAAGGTGCCATTGGAAAAGTTGAAGAACTTGTTAATGTGTCATACAAACAGTCAACCATTGATAAAGTAGTCACTAATGTGTTTCCCTACATAGTACATGTTTCGTGTATCCACTAGATATCCATGAACATGCGGGATAAATAGAAGAGACAAGAAGCGATGTTTAAGTCGTACTTTAAGGCAGCCAAGATACATATAGCGTTGCATCATTCCAAAACCTATTTCGTAAGATTAGGGCACTAAATCTGGATCGCGCGCGATATTTGGAATAAGATATTAGAAATGAACGATGGGCATAGTCACAGTGTGCATCTTTGAGGTATAACGTTATGACGACCAACATTGCAAAGTCGATGAATTTCGTCTTGAGAGATGCTAGGAGCTTCCTGATCTATTTGCTTGCAGAATTGTTTAGGGCTATTACAGAAAGGTGGTTTTATGAGCGACGAAGAAAATTCATTGAGGTGAATCATTTATTAACACCCTGGGCGCACGAGTTGAATACAGTGCCAGATCCAAGATTTTTGTCAAGGGGGGGCCTTCGTGGCCCTGTCATTATTTGCTAAACGACTAGTAAAAACTTTAAAAAATCATCAAATCTTAAGCAAAGAAAATAATACAATATCAAGAACCTGAGAGAAAAGAATACAATAACGCAATACTTTCTTACTTGAATAAATTCATGAGAAGCAAAATTTTGAGTAAATGTGTTAAGTAAACCTTAAGCGAAACCTTTTTTTTTTTATTTTTGGCTTCCAAAGATTATAATATAAATTTCATGACTTTGACGAGACCTAACATAAGCTAAAGTCAACTAAAACTTAAATCAATTCAACATTGCATTGACTTTAAATATGAATTAATAAAAAAAAAAAAAGAATTTTCTTGATATAAACATAGATAATAACTCAAATTTTTTTATTTATTTTGAGTAGCAAAATTGTGACGTTTGAAATGTAGGAAAGTGGTGGATAAAGGGTAAAGAATAATGTCTTTTAAAATATAGTTAAAGTTTTAATTTGGGAAAACAAGTTCATTCTTAGACACAAAACCCAAAATAAACTCACAAGATCCATGTCTTTTCCCCTCAAATTAGAATAAAAAACTTAAAAAAAAAAAAATGATTCCCTAAAATAAACTAAATTTGAAATTAGCAATACATACACATAAAACTGACAAAACCGAAAACAAAGCTAATTGTGACACCTTAAATAGTGAAAGCTTCAACAATTTCAGTTTTCAAAAGTTTTAAGATCGAATAACATGAGAAAGAGAAAGAGAGAATGATAGAGTAAATAATTTTTGGGATTAAATCATAAAAAGCATGTGGAGCCGGAAGAAGAGTAGAGAGAGTTTTAAACTTTTAATATGATGTGGACTTTAAATATATATATTAATAATAAGTTTTTTATGGAACTAGATATATATATAATAATTTTTCATTTTTTAAAAATTCAAAAATGGTCTTAAATATATATATTAATAGCAATTTTGTCGTCTATATATTAATAAATTTTTTTTAAAACTCGAGGGCAAAGCCCACCCGCCCCCGTGCAGTTGATGATGGAAATGATTGGACAATCTACCACCTTGCAGGTTATGCCGATATACAGTATATGAATTTCTGAGGTTTATTGTGGTCAAAAGTCATTGATTATGAGCTTGATAAGCTTTCATGCAAACATGTTTTAAGAGAAAATAACGTCAGTGACTATTACAGACACTGTTCGGACAAGTACATCAATAAAAACCTTGGGCATTCATTTGTAGAATCTGTTTATCCAGTGGGTGAAGAGGATGATTGGGTTGTCCTAGATGAAGTCAAGAATAGGATTATACTTTCCCCAATTGTTAAACGACAACCTAGGAGGCATCGGACAGTCCAAATATGATCTAGGCCAGAGAATGTCACACCAACTAGATGTAGTCGATACAATGCGTACAGACACAATTGTGATCACCAAACAAAACTATTCACCGATGCCGTATCGATACATGACAAAAACATATACACAATGGTTATATATATATATATATATATATATATTGAATAAATAGGGTATATTTGTCTATTACTTTGTAAGGTGTTAGTGTCCTATTTGTCTATCACTTGTAAGGCGTTGTGTCCTATTGTATGTAAATAAACTCTTCTAGGTTTTCTTCATGTAACTCATGTATATATTGTTGAGTAATACACTGGCTAGGCACGCCGCATATTTTACTCCAAATCTCTTGCTGCACTTCCTCTCTCTACTGTGTCATTCTTCATGGTATTAGAGCAGAAAAATCCTGTTGTGTAACCCTCCTTTTTCTTTTTTCTCTCGTCTCTTATTCACAGTATCAAGCATCTCTTTTTTAGCAGCTGCAGGAGTAATTTTCAGCGCCTCCAATAACACTTTCTTCTTCTCTCGGCTTCATCAGATGACTACTTCTTCCACAACGACTCAGTCCGAGTCATCTGCTTCCATAGTCTCTCTCCCGCTTACCTTCAACATTGCCAATCATTTTCCTATCCCAATGGAGTGCTCTCATTACCGTGCCTGGCGATCACAATTTCTGAATATTCTCACTCTCCACGACTTGCGGCATACAGTGGATGGCACGGCTACAGCTCCTCCTTCACTCCTGGAAAATGAAACTATGAATCCAGCGCACAATAGGTGGCTGAAAACCGATTGCCTTGTGCTCAGTTGGATAAAAGCCATGGTTTCTCCATCAATTCAGAATATGTTGCTCCCATGTAACACTGCCGCAGAAGCTTGGTCTCTTCTTGACAAGCGAATTGCTCTTTTTTCGAAGATTCATCTTTGAAGTCTGCGGGATCAGCTTCGTTCTCTTCCGAAGCAATCTAACACTCAGATGATCGACTATCTGCTCTCAGCGAAATCCATCTCTGACTCCTTGGCTGCTGTAGGTTCTTCTCTTCCCGATTCTGAGTTGGTTGACAATGTGGTGGATGGTCTAGAGCCTGAATATAAGGAATTCATTACTTCACTTCACTTTCGTCCTACCACCACTTTTGACGATCTGTTCGACTTGCTTCTTCAGGAGGAATTGTTGATTAAGAAACATTCATATGCTTCTGCTCCTGCCATGGCTATGGCCGCATCTCAGCACCAAAATTAGCCCTCGGGTTCCTCCAATTGGCGCAATCGCGGTGGCTCACGCGGCCGCAGTAGTCATGGTCGCTTCATGCCCACGGCCACCACCTTCCTTCCAGCCGCCGTTACTTCCTGCCCTAGCTGGTGTCCTCCCACAGGGAGCTTGCCAAATTTGTGACCGCCTTGGTCACTCTACTCGTGTCTGTCCGCAACGCGGCAACTTCGCCTATACTGCTGCTTCTGCTACCGAGCCACTTGCTGCTATGTCCATTTACTACTTTTCTGAGTATAACTGGTGTCTTGACTCTGGCGCCACTCATCACATGACACCACACCTTTCTTCCATGACCGATGCTCAGCCCCACACTGGTTCTTTGTCTGTTGTTGTTGGCAATGGTGCGTCCCTTCCCATTACTCATACAGGTTTGGTTTCTCTTTCTGGGTCATTATCTGCGTCTCCCTTAACTCTGTCAAATGTTTTGTGTGTTCCAAGTCTTCATAGAAATTTATTGTCCATTCATAAGTTTACCTCGAATACTGACTCTGAAATTGTTCTTAATGCCAATGGTTTTGTTATTAAGGACAAACGATTAGGCAAAATCCTCCACTCTAGCCGCAGCCATAATGGCCTATATCACCTAACTTCGCCTGCCATCACCGCTCTCTCGTCGATTCGTGTGTCTCCGGCTGTCTGGCATCGTCGTCTTGGTCATCCATCCACTTCTGTTCTCAAGTCTGTTCTCGCGTCTCTTAAGGTTCCTGTTCGTGGGTCTCAGCCACTCCTGTCCACATGTGATGTCTGTCCTCTTGGCAAAGGTTGTCGTCAGCCTTTTTCCAAGCGAACTTACACTGCACGCTCTCCGTTAGAGTTGCTACATCCTGATGTCTAGGGTCTTTATACCCTTGCCCAGAATGGTGTGGTTGAGCGCAAGCATCGGGATATTGTGGAAAAAGGTCGTTGTCTGTTATTCCATACTAACCTGCCCCCATCCTTTTGGGTAGAGACCTTTTCTATTGCTATTTTTTTATTAACAGGTTACCAACGTCGCTTCTCTGGGGGCTGCTCTCCTTATGAGCTTCTTTTCCGTCGTCCGCCGGATTATACTGTCTTACGGACTTTCGGTTGTGCTTGCTTCCCGCTATTTACACCATATCTCCTCACAAGTTGGCTCCACGATCTCTTGTGTGTACCTTCATTGGATACGATTCCTCTCACCGTGGTTACCGTTGCCTTCACATACCTACTAGCAAGGTGTACATTTCTTGGCATGTGGTTTTCCATAAGACAACTTTTCCTGCTGCGACCATTTCTACTGACAAGCCGACAACTCTTGTTCCTCAATCGGTTTTTCGTCCTTTGTCTGTACACTCCGTCTCTCGGCAACTCTCCAACATTCTTGGTCCAGTGCCCATTGATCCTCTTGGCCCCTCTACTACTTCTTCTCCACCGGTCACACCACGGCCCGCCAGTCCGCCTCCTATTGACATTCCATCTTCACCAGTGTTGTTTACTTCCTCATCGGGTCCCTTTGCCTCATCCCCGGCTTCCCGTGGTTCATCAGATGCTGACTCTTCGACTCTTCCTCTCTGACAGAAGTTCCGCAGCGTAAACTCTATCATGGTTTCTTCTCCTCATAAGCTACCACATGTTCTGGTTGTCGCCACCTCTGATCCACAGTTGTGTGAGCCTACCTCCTTCATACAAGCTTAGTCCATTCCACACTGGAGACAAGCCATGTTAGATGAGAACAATGCTCTTCTCCGGAACAAGATATGGGTTCTTGTTCCTCTCTCCCCTCGTCAAAATGTTGTCGGGTGCTTATGGGTCTATAAAGTCAAGTGTTGTGCCGATGGTTCTGTTGAACAATACAAGGCTTGTCTCGTTGCCAAAGGTTTTCATCAACAACCTGGTGTGGATTTCAGTGACACTTTTAGCCCCATGGTCAAGCCTACGACCATTCGCACCATCCTTGCACTTGCCATAATGCTTGGATGGCCTCTTCGTCAACTAGATGTCAAGAATGCCTTTCTTTAGAGTTATCTCTTGGAAGAGGTTTTCATGGCTCAACCCCTTGGCTTTATTCATCCACATAGTCCTCATCATGTATGCCCCCTGGCGAAGGCTATCTATGGTCTTAAACAGGCACCTCGAGCATGGTTTCACCACCTGCACTCCTTTGTGGATCAAGATTTCGTTAACAACCATTTTGGCTCGTCATTGTTTATTCGGCACTCTACCTCCTCGGTCTTGATATTGCTTGCCTATGTGGATGATCTCATTATTACTGGCTCCTCCTCATCTAATATCGCTGATTTTGTCACCATTTTGTGTTCCACATTTGCTTGTCGTGACTTGGGCGACCTTGGTTTTTTCCTTGGGATGGAGGTCACTTAGCATCCTCGTACGCTGTATCTTACTGAACGACGTTATATGGTGGATATACTTTAGTGGTTTTAGATGGACTCATGCGCTCCCTATGCCACTCCGATCTGTGCCTCTAAGCTCACAGTGTCCGACGATGATGATTCTTTCCCTAATACTACGATGTACCGCAACATGGTTGGTGGCCTTTAGTACCTTACTCTCACTCGGCCGGAAATTGCTTTTGTTGTGAATCAAGTTGCTCAACCGGTGCAATCACCTACCAATCAGGATATGAGCTAAGTTAAACACATTTTTTGGTATATCAAAGGCTCTCTAACCTGTGGCCTTACCTTCCACCGTGACTCTAGCCTAAACTTGGTTGCATATTTTGACGCGAATTGGGCTTCTAACATCTCTACTCGCCGGTCACCCATGGGTGACTATGTGTTTCTTAGTAGAAATCTCATTTCATGGACCGTTAAGAAACAGTCTAACTTCTCTCGTTCTAGTGTTGAATCCGAGTATCGTGCTCTCACCCATGTGACTGCTGATATTCATTGGTTTTGCTATCTTTTTTGCAAGCTTGGCATTCCATTGTTGTCCTCTCCGCTTATGCTCTGTGATAATCAGTCTGCTCTGCATATGGCTACCAACTTTGTTTTTCATGCTAGGACTCGCCACATTGACATAGACCTTCATTTTATTCGGGAGCCAGTTGCCCGTGGTTCTCTTTACTTTCGTCATGTTCCTACCACTGCTCAGCTTGCTGACCTCTTCACTAAAGGTCTTTCTCGGGAGCATTTTCAATCACTCTGTTTTCAATTGCAGCTTCGTGACTTGCCGCTTCAATTACGGGGGAGTATTGAATAAATAGGGTATATTTGTCTATTACTTTGTAAGGTGTTGGTGTCCTTTTTGTCCATCACTTTGTAATGTGTTAGTGTCCTATTGTGTGTAAACTCTTCTAGGTTTTCTTCATGTAACTCATGTATATATTGTTGAGTAATACACTGGCTGGGCACGCCGCATATTTTACTCCAAATCTCTTGCTGCACTTCCTCTCTCTGCTGTGTCATTCTTCAATATATATATATATTCTACATCATGGAACCCTAGTTCAACTATAAGCTATAAAAAGTGATGAGGAATTCTTTTCTTCTGTTTGCATTGCATAGGGAAATGTCATTTTTCCCTACAAAGAAAACATCTTGTGTTTTTCATTTTTTGCCAAATCTGTATTTCTTCCCTTTGTAAGGCTTCCAAGGCTTCCTTGAACGGTTTTGTTTTGAGCAAACACAAGATTTATTTGTATCAGGGCACCAAAACTGTTGGGGTTGTTCTTTACAATGTTGATTTAAAGATGTTTTTTCCACCTGATTTAAAGTCTGCTTCAATCTTTGACTTTGGTAATGAGATTGAATGAGTTTTTTGATAGAGCATTCTTTAGTTCAAATGGCATTACATATGGTTGGGTTTCCAGAATTTCATAACTTCTCCAGAAAGCTTTTAGACAATTACCACTTGCTAACCGAATCAGAGCCGTGAAGCAAGCCTCCCAAAAATCATAGATATCATCTTTGTGGTGTTCATGTTCAACTACTTTGAGTAATAGAGGCTCGATCTAGTTCCAAAAACATATAAAAAAAGCTTTTATTACAAAAGGAGGAGTATAAAGGATACATTCATTTCAGTATGCCCTTTTACATTCCTAAGGATCCCTTATATAGATCTTGAGAAATACTATTATACTACTATTAGGAGGTTCTTCCTTATTAAAAAAGGAATCTCCTTTACACTTAACATTACACATTACATCTATTATTGATCTATTTTACATTATTAAGAGATGTTTAGACACCTTGCATCTATTATTGACTTACTCTTGCATGAATAATCTTGTAAGATGAATCTTCTGTGGATAAGTCTGAATCCCATCCTGTGGTCATGATAGGCCATGGTTGGAGATATATATATATATTTGAATCCTCCCTTTTGAGTCTGAGGTGCACGAACATCTACGCCATTGCATTAAATTATTAATATTGATTGGTTGGTTGTCGTCAAGAATTGTAATTGGGTTATGCACGGGTGCAAGGGTTGTTACCTTCATAGAAAGAGGTGACCAAATCTGTATGCATAATTTTCATTTATGTGAATTAAACATGGTATTTTGATATGTTTTTTTATGTCTTATCGGAGTATCGTTCTCTATTGTAGATTAGAGTGCTAGCAGTGCATATAGAATAAAACTCATGCCCCCCCGGACCACGTGAAGTTCGGCACTAACCTCATCCTTCAACTCACGTACCTCGACCCGTACATCTATCACCTTAGAGGAGAGCTTGTCAACCATATCCCTCATCTTAGTTGATATCATGTCAACCCTACCTAGAACGCTCTACAAAACTACACCATTTCCCTTAACCTGTATAAGAAAACGACATTCTATTATCTTACAAAGAAATGAAACAACAAATGCAGAAACAATTGAAACTGTTATGAGTTGAATTATACCTCGTGGCTTGGGGGTGAAAGGGAATCCATTCTTGTTGGATGGTCCTTCCTCTTCTTAATTCTCTTGATAACTCGATCCACACCTTCATCATCATCTCGTGTTTCTCCTTATTCACCGTCGTCAACTCCTTGATGTTCCCCTTCTTCTTCACCATCATCAATATTGACTTTTCCAAGTCACCTTTTGATCATCATCATCATCTTGTCATTTGAGTCATCGTTATCACTTAACTCCTTAATTGCATCAATAATGTGTTGTCCTCTATTGCGACCGTAAAATATCCTAACCTCTTGGTACGATTATTCTTCTCGTTCATTATTAGTTGCATTCAGAACATGATCGCTTGAAGCCTAGATAGAAAAAACTATTAGCAGTGTTCAATAAAACATGTAAATAGATCTATAGCACTTACACAATTCTTCTGGATGACCCTACTCAAAACCTCTTCGTTCGTTAGTTCTTAACTTGAACTCCATTTCAAAATTGTTATTATTTAGGGTGGTGATGAATTTTAGTTGATGAAAGGAAATATTCAATGAATAATTAAAAAGGGGCTGAACTGTTAATTTTGAAACATGTTTAGAAAATTGAAGTTTCACCCCATGCATGTGATTTTCAAATATTATGGCATATGCGTTTGATTTACAAGCCAATATGCGATATGTTATTAATATTTTAAAAGTTTGCAATATCAATTCTGGAAAAATAGTCTAGCAGCATGTTCTCGGGTAAAAGAGGTGAAATTGTCATAACTGAGAGTTATTTTGAGGGTTGATTGTAAAGATTTAACAATATATGGGGCTGCCAGGGATTTAAAAAGCTGGGACTAATGAAATGAATGACAAATAGGGGGTGCAAATGGATATTTTACATGCTTTTATATTTTATATCATTGTGAGCATCGTACTCATGTTTACACACAGATTTCATATAAGAGCTATGTAATACTATTAATCTACATGAAGACATTCATGATGCATGATGTGTTTGGATTTCCAGATGCATGTGTATTATAGGGTATGATTCGGATTGAGATCACTTTTTATAGTACCCGTCCCCCTCCAGACATCAGCTAGCAGTTTATACTTAGCGTCGTGCGTGCATTGAGATGGTCTATTCTATAGAACGAATTCGATATCCTATCGGGACAGGACAGATGCCTAACGAGCTCCATGTGGGATTACATTAGACGGGTATTGGCCGATGTGAGATTTTGATGCCCCAAGGGTAGACCGTGGGTGAGATTTCATTTGATACCATATCATGTCACCTTGAGGGTAGACTATGGGCCAAGTATGGACTTAGCCTCATGCGTACAATGAGATGGTCCGTTCTACTAAATGATTTCGATATTCTACTTGGATAAGACGAACACCTGATGAGCTCCACAAGATTACACCCAACAGTTATTGGCTTGGGTGGAGTTATGTTTACACCAGATGGGTATTGGCCTAGGTGGGTTTGATTTTTCAGGCGGCTATTGGCCCAAGATTGATTATTAGGGGGTATTGGCCTAGTTCAGAATCTAGCTACTAGTCTATATTAGGGATCGTTACATGAGAGATATGACATTGATCCTAGGGTACTATTATGGCGGTGATGATTGCATTGATTTACGTGAGTATGGTATGAGGTTCCATGGCATCCGAAAAATTTGGTATGATGGTTTTTGCATTATGTACATAAGTGGTTATGATATACATTGGCATGCAAACAATTTTTCTCATGTAGTTTTCAAGGCAAATATTATTTTCGTATAAAATGTATTATCCACTAACTATTTTATTTTTATCTCCACCTAGGATTGTAAATCAGGTTTGTGCAGAGCATACTCTATGATCTAGGTTGGCCATTGACGCATGATCAACAACATGATTTGAAAAACTTTAATGCACTTTGATAATATGTTTTTAGTAGTCACATTTTTAGAACTCTCACTTTATGTTTTGGATTTTATACTTTTCACGTGGAACTAGTTTTCATTTACGGATTCTAAAATGGATTTTTGCAAATTATTTCCAAAATACTCACCTTCCTCTCGAGATCTTGAAACCCTCAAAGAGCCCAGTTTTGATGGGATAGGGATACCTGGGAAGGGGCGTGACATTTGGTCAAATTTTATAAAGCCTCTATGGTACTGGTAATTACTCTCAACCCCTTGTTGTTAGTGTCTTTTTGCTACTTTTAACTATAGAAAGGGTAACGACCTTAATGCCCTAACCTGCTATGCCCATTAATCGTAACCCACTTCCCTACTTTCACGTCATCTCTAGTCGCCCACAATGCCCATATTAGACTTAAAAAGATATTAAAATATTTAAAATACTACAAATTTTTATAAGAAAACGAAAAAAATAATAATAAAACATAAAAAATAATGTTTGAAAAATGGAAAAAGCATATGGAGAAATGAAAAAAAAAATCTGGAATAATAAAAGAATAAGAAATATATGAAAGATTAAAAATATAATGATTTAAAGATTAAGACCATCTCCAACCCATTGCACCGAATTGGTGCAAGTTTCACATCAAATTGGTGTGATTTTTAGTGTGAAACACTATTGTATCTCCAACCCATTGCACCAAATATTACACTAAAAGGAATATTCTTTAGAATATTCTCTTTCTTTTTCCTTTATTGTAATAACCAACAATTAATCTATTTCACTCATTATTTTTATATATATTAATTAAAGATTGGGAATGATATTTTTATTAAATAATAATTACTTTGAAAATTATACTAATTTAATAAAATTAAGCATTTATTTAATCAAATAAACATTACATTTAATATAGAAAAACATTATTTTAGTTTATGTCAATAACAAGGTCACAGATCTCAAAATAACTCTAGTTCTTTTTAATATTTTGATGATCTTAGAAGATCCGGAGCTAATCTACCAGAATACTAAATTGTTATTTTAGTTTATGTTGTATTTTTTTTTAATTTTAGTGTTTTTAAATTAGTGTTAATTTTTATTTTGAGTTATTGTAGTTTAATATTTGTATTGAATAAAGTTTTGTTTTTAATTTTTTGAATTATATCATTATTATGAATTTATTATTATAAATATTAATATAAATAATAATCAAATAACTTAAATACAAATAACAAAATTTAAATAACAAAGAAAAAAAATTTTATTATATGAACAGTGCCACGCCAATTTGGTGTGGATGAACAGTGCTGCACCAAATTTGGTGTGGCACTGTTCATCCGCACCAAATGGTGTAGAAAATGGCGCTGCATTGGAGCACTTCTTTCATGCTATTTTGGTGTTTTTTACACCAAAATAATGTGGGTTGGAGATGCCCTAAAAAACTTACTTTATAAATATTACAAAATTAATACAAATTAAAAAAAAAAAAAAAAAAGAACTTGGCAAACATTTTTTTAGCTTTTAGCTTCTTTTTATTTTTTTTTTATTTTTTAAGTAATCTTCATTTTGCAAAATTTTTAAAAGGCTTTTAATCTTTTTAATTTAGTATTTGTGATTATAGGTTAAGGATTTGTGTTGTTTAAGAATATTTATTATTTATTTTACCTTTTCTAATTTAAAAATGAGTTATTAGTAAATTTTAGGGTAAATTAGTCAAGTTTAAAATATAGTTATGGTAATTCATAATTGTGTTTGGCCAAATGTAGTCAACTCTCATGTTTGTTTTCGTTGACATGATAGTTTTGAGAGTTTTTAAGATATAAATTCAATTTTACAAGTTTTTAGAGGGTGTAATTTGTTGATGGCTATAGATACTATCTTAGAACCTAGGTACAAATTTAGAGTGCTTGAGTTTGCTTTCCCCAAGATTTATGGTGATCTTGAATCACGAGCAAATGATGAAAGAGTTCGGGAGGCCTTGTATGAGTTGTAAGGGGAATATATGGTTAAGAAGCAATCTTCTAACATTGAACGTAGGACTGAAACTAGACAAGTTGGTGGAGTGGAATGGATGCAGAGATGACTCTTCGGTTGGTCAAAATTAATGAATTATGTGGACGTAATTGAAATTGTTCCCTTGGAAAAATCGGAATTAGATTGCTATTTGGAAGAGCCATATAATAAGTGTCAAGTGGATCATGAGGAGTTCGATGCTTTAAAGAGGTGTCAAGCGAACAATTTGAAGTATCCTATCCTATGTAAAATGGCTCATGATATACTTGTCATTCCTATTACCACGGTGGCTTCAAAGGCTACTTTCATTGCAGGTACTAGAGTTATTGACACTTACCAAGCTTCATTGTCTCCGAAAACATTGCAAGTACTACTACGTAGAGGTGATTGGTGCCACATTCTCCTCAGACTAAAGTAGAGAAGAGAAGTAAGTTATATTAACCCTTTTATAAAAGTTTTTTTCCTCTTTTATTTAGAATGTACTTCTATTTTACTATAATTTAAACTTTTTGATTTTTTCCTATATGTGTTTTAGACGGAGATACAACTGGTAAAGATTACTCTTCCTATTCCTTCATCTGAAGGGAATCAATAGATTGTTTGATCCTTGTAGGGGCCAAAAATCATCTTGGGCTTTGTCAAGCCCAAGCAAGTAGTTTCTACTATGTAGGCCCAAGGCCGCGACCCAATTCCGGTTGGGCCTATGATAAAGTTTATGTCATGGGCCAGGCCTACGGCCTAAGCCTAGCCTCTCTCCACATTGGGCATCACCATTAGCCTACCTAGGGCTAGGCCCATTGGTCCATGGTAAACTCCAAGGATTCAGAATCCTACTAAAACCCCAATATAATTACTTCCTATTTGGGTTTTATCCTAACTCACTCAAGATCATGTATCTTATGTGAATTAGGATTCTCAATCCTACTAAGGCAAGTAAATCCAGGTCTCTCATATTTACTAATACTCTGCCAATGTGGATTCAAAGTCCTATTAGGATTCGAAGATCGTATGACTACTATATAAAGAGAGGTCCTGCCTCTCATTAAGCATTTAATCTCAATACCACCTACTTGCTCCTAAGCTCTTGCTCCTAAGAGTTATACGCCTACGCCGTAGTTCTAGTCTTGGAATAAACTTCTGGTAACCTTTCCTTCCCTTAGCCCTTACTAAATAGCCTCATTCAGCCTTGCCGACTTGAGCATTGGAGTGCCTACGGTAGATACCACACTGGTGTTTTACGTAAGCTTCGTGCTTGTTTTCTTTGTGTGTAGGTTCAGTGGATTGTCAATGACCTCAACCTCACAAGGTCAAACCTCATTCTGTAACCATAGATTTTACCGTCTACAGTTTGGTGCCCACCGTGGGGCCTCTAGCAATCAACTTCCATTCAGTAATATGCTCTACAGAGAATTATGTCATGATTGAAACCACAGACAATGCCTCAACAGACCTTACAGCTAAGGTTGAGGCTCTCCTTGCATTGATGCAACAACACGCTGACAAGGTCACCGCACTTGAAGCCGAGAATATCAACATCCAAGCTGAGAATACCAACATCTGGGCCAAGAACCAGAACCTATAGGAAAAGGTAACTCAGTTTTACTCTCTTAACTTCCTATTCAACCAGATACTAGAGAACCGCTTCTGCGTCTTGATAAATTCCATGCAACCCTTCATGACCTTAGACCCCAAACCCCAAATACTTGGCTTCAGACCCTCAGTCTTCCCAACTCCAATCATCCTTGATGGATGGCCTAGTTCCCTCCATTACAAACATAATTGACCCAACCATGCAAACACGACCCTTATTAGTCGATCCATCACTAACCCGTGACCAAGTTAATCAAACCATCCCTGGTCAACACTAACAAAATATCACCACTGTCACCCATCCTATCAATGTAAGTGACCCATCCTATCTCCAAGTCCCACCTGCCTCGACTTTTCCTCATAGGTTGAGTAGTCACCTTTACAAAACATCACTAAACTCAACTCATCCTCATGGGTCGAGTGGCCCCCAAATCACACCCTTCACCATCCATGCTCGTAGAAGCACCCGAATTGTTACACTCGGGATGACTCATCTTGAAAAGATGAATGGAGACCCCAACACCTAATTAACCAACCACCAAGCTACACCTTATGACTCGGCTCACCTTACTACGTTGAGTGGGAGACACACCTATCATCAAGCCATCAATGCAGACCTACTATCCACCACCACCCCCATTGAACAAATATTAGTAAAGAAACTGGCCGATATGGAAGCCGTGATGAGGTACATACTTAGAGTCCCCACCCCAGCCAAGAAAAGCCTTCCCTATAGCTATTTCGACTCACTCTTCGTAGACTCCATAGCCCTAGTTGAGATGCCTCACAAGTTCTCCATCCCAAACATGAGGCCCTGTGATGGCACAACCGACCCGGATGATCACATTGCTTCATACAAACAGTGGATGTTTGTTGATTCAATACCAAGAGACCTGAGAGAAGCCTGCATGTGTAAGAGCTTAGAATCCGCTTCTCGGGACCGGCTCTCCAATGGTACATAACCTCCCCCACAACACCATAAGTTCTTTCTCCCAGCTCACTAACACCTTTGTCAAGCAGTTCGCCAATAGTAAGAAATTAGAAAAGCTGTCAACTGACCTATACTAGGTCTATCAAAAACGGGATGAGCCGCTCCAAGAGTATGTCAGTCGGTTCAATAAAGAAAAAATATGCATCCCATCCTGCAATCCTAAAATAGCAATGGACATTTTCAAGAAGGGGCTTATCCTTAATAGAGAACTCTACAAAGATCTCACCAAGCTTAGTTACAATACCATGGAAGATGCCCTAGCCTGAATGGTCATCCAGATTAGGTGGGAGGAAGACGAGATGAATTTTAGAAGGTATACACCTTATGATGACCACTGACATAATTGAAGTGCAGATGCCCTGAACGTCGTCAATATGAAACAAACCATCCACCTCTATGCGGCTCCAATAGAAACAATCAAAGACCATATGACTACCCACCAGCCTAACCTGCAAACCAACCTTTGGCTCTACTCCATTTGTAGTCCCAGAGTACAACCTAAATATTGAGTCGGCCTAAATGGTAGCAATAAGGAAGGGGATGGAGTCAAATGGCTGGCCAGGCTAAACCCTGACATTAAAAGGGACACATCCAAGTGGTGTGAGTTCCACCGTGACCATGGACACAATACAATCGACTGCATTGCTTTAAAGTTAAAGGTTGCAACTTTACTTAAGAGAGGACACCTTTGGGACCTACTGACAAACAAAGGCAAGAGCACAATGAACAACAGAAGTGACAAAACCAATCCTCCCCTCCCTTAGACCCAAATCAGAAAGCTTTTGCAACATCATGTCTAGCAGGTCAGAAGTTAGTGGAATGAGTTACTCCTCAGCCAAGAGACATGCCCGAGTTAACCATCACCTTGAACCCCCCTTTTCCTATCCACTCACACACAAACCAACCAAACAGGTCATCCAATTTGAAGATGATGAGCTAATCACCTTGACTGGCCCACACCATGATGCCCTAGCACTCACCTTGCAGATCGCGAATATCCTAATCAAGAGAATATTCATGAATAGAGGTTCCTCAGCCTACATCCTCTTCTTGAAAGCCGTGAAAGCAATGGGCCTGGATGAGTCAGACATCAACAAATGCCCCACCATCTTAGAAGGGTTCAGCTCCAAACAGAAATATACCATTAGAGAGATCACTCTTCCTATCTATGGTAGCGGCATGAACCAACAAACAACCTTTCTTGTTCTTGACTTCCCCTTACCCTACAACGTCATCCTAGGATGACCCTGGATTTATGACATGAGAGCTATCCCATCAATCTTCCACTAGACAGTCAGGTTTTCCACCAGATGGGGAGTAAGAGAGATCAGAGGGGATCTAAGGCCTCGAGGGATTGTTACAAGAATGTATTCAAAGGCAAGTCCTACACATTATAGCAACTACAGACCCACTTGACTCTTCCAGCCGAGCTGAATCATCCATCCATGGAAGAGTTGGATAAGGTCCAAATTCACTTGGACCATCCTGAGCGGAAGACTCAGATAGGATCCTGACTAAGTCTTGAGATAAAATAGCAGCTTATCAACTTCCTCAAGTAGAATCATGACTGCTTCGCGTGATCCCACATAGATATGATAAGGATCAGCCTTGATGCAACTGTGCACCACCTACAGGTTGACCTTGATTGCCACTCGATCAGGCAGAAAAGAGGAAAGTTCGCTCTAGAGCAAAACCGAGTCATCAATGAAGAGGTAGATATGCTGTTAAGTAATGGGCACGTTACCCTGACAAGCTCGCCAATGTGGTCGTGGTCCGAAAGAAGAATGGGAAGTGGCGAGTCTACGTAGATTTCATATACTTAAAAAAGGCATGCCCCAAAGAATTCTTCCCACTCCGTCACATCGACATGCTGGTCGATGCTACAGTCGGTCATGAGTTGCTCAACTTCATGGACACCTTCTTTAGCTACAATAAAATCCTCATGCATCTAGGTGACTAAGAGATGACAACTTTCATCACAAAGAAGGGCATATACTGTTACAAAGTGATGCCATTCGGCCTTAAGAATGCCAGGGCCACCAACCAATAGCTCATCAACAAAATGCTCGTAGAACATTTGGTGGACACAATGGAAGTATACATCAACGACATGCTCGTTAAGTCCTTCATAGCTGAGCACCACTTGGATCACCTCAGTTAAGCCTTCACGGTCCTTAGGAAGTATAACATGAAGCTCAACCCGACCAAGTGCTTATTCAGGGTCTCCTTTAGTAAGTTTTTGGGATACATGGTGACTCAGCATGGGATAGAGGCTAACTAGATTAGATCCGAACCATCCTGAACATTACCTCACCCTTATGCATCAAGGGCATCTAGCGTCTTTCTAGAAGAGTGATAGCCCTAAGTCAGTTCATCTCTCGGTTAGCCAATAAGTGCCACCACTTTTTTCTGGCCCTCCAAAAGTCAAAACAGTTTGAATGGACCCCAGCCTACGAAAAGCCCTACAGCAGCTAAAAAGGTACTTGACTTCTCCCCCTATACTTTCCAAGCCATTAACCAGGGAAAACATTTACACCTACTTAGTAGTCTTAGAGTCAGCCATCTCAGCCGTCTTGATTAAAGAGGATAATGGGAACAAGTTATCAGTCTATTATTTAAGCAAGTCGCTCCTCGACATTGAGACCCAGTATAGCCAGTTAGAAAAGCTGACACTTGCACTCATCCATGCATCCAAGAAGCTCCGGCCTTACTTCCAATGCCACTCCATTGTCATCCTCACCACTTTCTCGCTTAAAAAGATCTTGCAGAAACTAGAGCTCTCGAGTTGACTCACCTAATGGACAGTTGAGCTAAGTGAGTTCGACATCTCCTTCCTATCATGCATCGCTGTCAAGTCTTAAGTGTTAGCAAATTTCACTCCTAACACTTCCATTCAAGCGGAGAAAAAGCTTCTATGCTTGACTAGCATGACACCTTTTAAGTGGACTCTCTCAGTCAATGGGTCAAGCAATATGAATAGAAGTGGGTTAGGCATAGTATTGATCACACCAGAAGGAGAAGTCATCCAACAGGCCATCTGGTGCGGATTCAAATGTATAAACAATAAAGCCGAATATGAAGCTCTGATAGCTGGTCTCTCACTCGCCAAAGAGATAGGGGTAACAAAGTTGGAAGTCAAACCTGACTCTCAACTCGTGGTCAACCAATTGCAAGGCACCTATTAGGCCCGAGACTCAAAGATGACAACCTACCTAAACCTAGTCAAGGAGCTCTAATCGGGCTTGGAAGAATTCACCATCACCTAAGTCCCAAGGACTGAAAACACCCATGTAAATGCACTCGCCAACCTTGGCTTGGCTCTTCAGGGATCTTCCAAGGCATCCATCCCACTCCTGTTTCTCCAATGGCCGACCGAATAGAAAGAACCCCAATTTGAAATTGAGTTTATCCCTAGAGAGCCCTCTGAAATAATGGACATCGACTCGGCTAACACATGGATGACACCCATCCTCCGGTACTTAGAAAGTGACGAACTCCACTCTGATAAGAATGAAGCCTGCCGACTAAGAACAAAGGTAGCTAGGTTCACCATGTTAGGAAATGATCAAGTCATGGCAGCGAAAAAAATAAATTATTTACAACATGGATTGTTCCTTAAAACCAAGATCAAGGCACAAATTTACAGTTTATATAATAAATTAGAATCTGTAGAAAATTCAGTCTAGAGTTAAAGAATCATACGCATGTTTAGAGGCTTCTCCAACTTGTCTCTGAATGGATTTCGCTACCGACCCAAGGGTAGGATCGAACCAATGTAGTCCACATGAAGATAACCCCAAGGAACTAAAGAGGGATTTGCTAGATCCTTTTTAGCCTTAAGAACCAAGAAGACATCAAATAATATTTGATTCAACCAAAAAGGCAAACTAGCATGGGAAGAGAGAAAAAGGGGGCTGAAATTTTAGTCTAAATCATTGAATGAAATTAATCCTTTAATTCACAAAGTGTTGCACTTATATAGTGCACACTTTGCCCTATTCCATCATGGAATAAGCTTGGGCACCAACCCAAACACCCTTTATATTCCAAACAGCCCCCCATTTAGATATTTTAATTTTAATTATCATTATTTCAATTAATATATATATATATAATATATTAACATTTAACAATAACGATAATTCATTTAAATATATGCGAACACATATTTAAACAAAATCTCACTTATTTAATTTTAATATCAAATTAAATAAAGGCTACGACCTCAGCAAATTTAATTGCACTGTGAGATTACCAAAATACCATTTTGCCTAAAAAGATGAAAATGCCCTTCTTATAAACTGGTTCTTAAATTATCTTTTATGTGTGTGACCCGTAGGCTCCTTATCATATCGGTAGTGTGTAGTATTGTGATTAACACCAATTAATCGTCTCACACACATAGACCAAGATTGGCTCATAGCAAGGCATCATGGCCACCTGATAGATTCAGATTCAGCGAAGCAGCTACCTGTCAACGATATGTTTACCGTACAATTCAATCTTTTCATCATCCGTTATCTCAACGAGACTGAGGCATTGAAATAGTGTCAACCTCAGTTACTCTCGATATGTATGTATTCAGTTATTGGACCAATGACTGGAATTATAAACTGGATAGAGTAACAACTCAATCCCACTGTGGCCACAATTTTAGTGTCATTGCCATTTACTGAATTACGCAGCGAGATAACTTCCCCCATACCCGGGAGTGATGAATCCTCTGTCGATCCACCATAGTCTTGATGTACTCCTTGATGCAGCCAATCACTACCGTATTGATAGCTTTGAATAAAACTGCATTGGGCTAGTGTCAAACTACACCAATCAGTGCACAAGACGCTCCGGTGATCTCAAGTCTAAGGATTATATGCACCACCATTCGTTAGAGGATTTATTCCATAGACACTGGGGTTACCATCCATATGGAATCCTCTAGTGGGTCCATCTAGTGAACTTGCCTACAGCAAGCACCCATATATTGCACCAGGTTGTCACCAAACAACCTTGACAAGTGAGATCAATCACTGCCTTTCGACAGGGTCATTTAACACTATGATAGCCTTACCGTATTATCTGTGCCCTTACTTTAGAATAATATTGAGGCTACGAACGTTTCTAGAATGGCCACCATATGTGCTCATAGGGTTCTCACTATCAAGATTTGAAACACTTGATACCCTTGTCATGGTTCTACCATTCTAAGGACATATATCAATACATACAAGAATGATTTACACGATATAGTATAAAAATGCCTTGTATTGATCAATGAACATTATTACAAAGAGTCAATTCTACAATAATTGATTGGCTCTAGGGCACCTACTCTAACAATCTCCCACTTGCACTATAGCGAATCATTCATGTATTCAATACCAAATGATCTCAAGTTCCTTTTTTGCTTTTGCTGCGATAGAGGCTTTGTCAGTGGATTGTCGTTAGTGTGCACTTTACTGATCTGCACATCTTTCCTCTCAACTATTTCTCTAATGAGATGGAATCGTCTGACTATGTGTCTGGACTTCTGATGAGACCGTGGTTCCCTGGCTTGAGCTATTGCTCCATTGTTGTTACAATATATGTCTATTGGATCAACAATCGTGGAAACTACACTAAGTTCGGTGACGAACTTCTTAATCCAGACTATCTCATTGGTCACATCTGATAATGCAATATACTTAGCCTCCATTATAGAGTCTGCTATGGTGCTTTGCTTGGAGCTATTCCAGCTCACTACACCCCCGTTGAGATAAAATACAAACCCTGATTGCGATCGATAATCATCTTTGTCTGTTTGGAAACTAGCATCACTGTATCTTCTTATAGTGAGCTCATCTTCCCTTCCATAAACCAAGAACATACCCTTAGTCCTCTTAAGGTACTTAAGAATGTTCTTGACAGCCATCCAGTGACGCTCACCTGGATCCGATTGATATCTACTACAAGTGCTCAAAGCACATGAGACATCAAGCCGAGTACATAGTATGACATACATGATAGATCCAATTGCTGACACATTTCCTTAGAGAGATAAATACCATGTGACATCAGAAGAAATCCCTTCTTGGATTCTTCCATACTGAATCTTTTCAGTGCTTTGCCAATATGTGCACTCTAACTTAGGCCAAACAACCTACGCGATCTATCACGATGGATCTTTATTCTAAGGATGTAGGCTACTTCCCCTAAGTCCTTCATGGAGCAGCACTTGGATAACCAAGTCTTTACCGACTACAAGTTCGATATATCATTCCCGATCAGAAGTATGTCATCGACATATAACACTAGGAATGCCATTACACTCCCACTCACTTTCTTGTAAACACAGGGCTCATCTTCGTTCTTGATAAAACCGAATTCTTTTACGGCTTCATCAAAATGAATGTTCCAGCTCCTAGAAGCTTGCTTGAGTCCATAAATGGATCTCTGCAACTTGCATACCTTGCTAGCTTGCCCATCAAGAATGAAACCATTGGGTTGTGTCATATACACATACTCTTCAAGGTTTCCGTTCAGGAAAGCTGTTTTGACATCCATTTTCCAAATCTCATAGTCATGATATGCAATAATCGCAAGCATAATCCAGATGGATTTAATCATAGCCACCAGCGAAAAGGTTTCTTTATAGTCAATACCATGAATTTGTTTGAAACCTTTGGCAACCAGTCGTGCCTTATAAGTATGCACCTTGCCATCCATATCAGTCTTCTTCTTGAAAACACATTTACACCCTATGGGTTTTAACCCTTTAGGTAGTTCCACCAGAGACCATACTTGATTCTGGTACATGGAGTCCATCTCAGATTTCATGCCTTTAAGCCATTTAACGGAATCTGGATCCGATATAACATCTTCGTAGGTTCTAGGTTCATCGTCTTGGTAGACTAGTACATCACCATGTTGAATCACGAGGTAACTGTATCTCTCGGGCTCATGGCGTACTCTCCTAGATCTACATAGCTCTTGTGCTACCTGAGATGGTTCACTTTGATCCATAAGTTGTGGAGTAACCTCCTCATAATGTTCAACCACCTTCTGTGGCACATCATCCCGTCCTTCGTCTAGTATTATTTGTGGTTCTAGAACTTCATCGAGTTATACTTTTCTCCTACTAGTACTTCTTAGAAAAAATTCATTTTCTAGGAAGACACTAGAATGAGTAACAAAAATTTTGCGCTTTTTTGGGTGGTAGAAATAGTATCCTTTGGTCTCCTTTGGATACCCTACAAATATACATTTACAGGATTTTGGGCCCAGCTTGTTCGAAGTCAATTTCTTAACATAAGCTTCGCAACCCCAAATCCTTAGATAAGACAAGTTGGGCTTTCGCCCACCCATAGTTCATATGGAGTCTTATCTACAGACTTTGACGACACATGGTTCAAAACATGAGTTGTAGTTTCTAAAACATAACCCCAGAATGATGCCGGTAGATCACTAAAACTCATCATGGAGCTAACCATGTTAAGTAAGGTCCTATTCCTCCTTTTAGACACTCCATTGTGTTGGGGTGTATACGGAGGGGTGAGTTGTGATACTATCCCACATTCCTTCAGGTATTCAAAAAACCCTGAGCCTAAGTATTCACCTCCTCGATCTGACCGAAGAGCTTTAATACTTTTGCCCAACATATTATGTACTTCATTCCTGAATTCTTTGAACTTATCAAAGGCTTCAGATTTATGTCTCATAAGGTAGACATAACCATATGTATTGAAATCATCAGTAAATGTGATGAAGTATGAATATCCACTTCTGGCTTCAACTGTTAGTGGACCACATACATCACTATGGATGATGCTTAACAATTCAATAGCCCTTTCACCTTGTCTTGTGAAAGGAGACTTGGTCATCTTGCCTAACAGGCATGACTCGCATACCTCAAATGACTAAAAGTCAAAAGGGTCCAAAACTCCATCCCTTTGAAGTTTTCCAATGCGGGTCTTATTAACATGACCCAATCTATAGTACCAGAGATATGTCTGGTTTTGATCGCTATGTTTAGCTTTCCTGGTTTCAACATTGAGAATATCTTTATTGTTTAAATCAAGAACATATAACCCGTTATATAACCTTGCAATTCCAAATAGAATACCATTCAAACTAAAGGACAACAATCTATTAGATATCGCAAAATGATACCCAATATTATCCAAAGCGGATACTGAAATAATATTTCTAGAAATAGAAGGTACGTAATGACAATTATGTAGTTCCAACAACAAGCCCGTAGGCAAAGATAAACAGTGAGTCCCTATAGCCAATGCAGCCACATGTGCTCCATTTCCAACTCGTAGGTACACCTCTCCCTTAGCGAGCACTCTACTCTGCCTTAGTCCTTACACATCAGTACAAATGTGAGTACCACATCTTGTGTCAATGACCCAAGATGTTATGGGAGAGAAGTTAATCTCAATCATAAATATACCTGAAGTCATAGCATCTGACTTCTTCTTGCTTGCGAGGAAAGCCTTGCAGTGTTTCCTCTAGTGGCCAGGCTTGCCACAATAGAAACAGACTACTTTGCCCTTCCCCATGCCACTCTTAGGCCTAAGAGCACCCTGTCCTTTGGGCTTGGGCTTGGGTTTGGCCTTGGCCTTACCCTTGCCATTATCCTTTCCTTTACTGGTAGCAACCAGTAAAACAGGCTTGGACTTTTTCAAGTCCTGCTCTGTAGTCCTCAACATGTTCAAAAGCTCCGATAGGGTTTTCACCATCGTGTTCATATTGAAGTTCATTATGAACTGTGCATAAAAGTCAGGCAAGGATTGCAGAATCAAATCCATTTGTAATTCTGTATCCAACTCAAATCCCAAAGTCTCAAGCCGCTCTATGTGCTCAATCATCTTGAGCACATGAGGACCAACTTGGGCTCCCTCAATCAGACGACTTCCAAACAGTGCTTTTGACACCTTGTACCTCTCATGTCGAGCATTCCCTTCGAAAAGCTCCTTGAGGTGTAGAATAATGGCAGTAGCGTCTATATTCTCATACTGCTTTTGCAGCACTGGTGTCATCGATGCTAACATCAAGCATTGAACACCATTAGCATCATCAAAGAACTTTTGATAAGTGTCCTTTACTTCTTGAGTGGCATCAGGATCAGGCTCAACCATGTATGGCTTTTCAAGGATATACAATTTCTTTTCTGACTTGATTATAATCCGAAGATTACGATACCAGTTTGAGAAATTGGATCCATCCAATTTGTTTTCTTTCTCGATTATCGGTCGCAGGTTCATAATGCTCATTTTGGTGAATCTACAATTGTAGAAAATATAAAATCATTATAAAGTTCATTATTATTTAATATGGTCTTTTATTAAACGATGCTCCCACTATTTTCCTCAAGTCAATAGCCCTCACTATTAACTCGGGAAAGCCCGTTGGCTTTCCTAGTGGACTGAGATCCCATCCGACCCATTTCAAACCTTTGCTTTGGCGAATAAGGCAAAATGGGTTGATTAGGTAGGCCAACAAACTTAATCCACACCTATTGATAGCTCATACTTTCAACCTCAAATGTGAAGAAGCCAACAAGCCAATCATACAATCCAATGGCCCCAACCATCGACCTCAAGTGTGATTCTTAGTATCAGTAGAGTGGACACTACATGTCACCACGTACACACAACATGTGTACTTCTCTACTATGCCTATAATGGGTTTACCAACCTTTGCTTTGGCAAACAAGCAAAACTGTCATTTTAAGTCGACCCATCACCATTAAGGAAAACTCCAATGAATTTTAACCTCCTACTGGTAGAGGTGTACCCTTCACTTTGACGAACAAGGTTCCGACGAACAATGGTTTGATTAAAATCATGGTGATGGAAGGCATACGCGACTTAATATACTTTAATTGAGGGTTTGTTATTTAATGTCTCACCAGATTATTATCTTCGTTAGAATGACATTGTTTGGCATGTTATTGAACATTCAACCTTAGCATGCATTCTAAACAAAATATTAAAACGTGTTGGTACATGGCCCATCTAAAACTGATTTCCTCGAGCCTAGAGGAATCGGTAAGTCACCTAGGGGTCCTGCAATAAAATCTTGAGTCTTCAAGTATGATCGTCTCTTCCTTGATTCGTCTTCAAGTACATTACAAAAACATCATTCTAAATTTACTATGAGAATAATTATACAAAATCCTTTACATCAATAAATTTAGAAACCTCGATTTACATTCGAGGGGAATGAGATGAGAAAAGAATGTACATCGAGAAGGGGAGAAAGGCAGGACACGCAGGCGAGCGCCGATTTTGCAATCAGCGAGTACACCAAACAACGCACGCCGCGGCGATGGGTTATATCACTGCTGTGAGCGTACACTGATCTATAGCATCTGATCAGTTCAACCAGCCACCAAAAAATATGCCAAATGGATTTTTGCAATCAATCTTAACTTTCGATTTCAACAAAAATCCATAACCCAATATACCAAAATTGCAGATCATCAACAAATTAAATTAATCAATCAATTGATTTCTTAAAACATGCTTTCATGGCAGATTTTGTGCAGATTCATCAAGGCAACATGTTATCAATCAAATACATGTTATCAACCATACATAAAAATTGTAAAATATGGTACCCTAGTGTCACGACCAGCCTGCTTGCCCAAGCATGCTGCACGTTGCTTACTGATTAAGTATACTTTAGGGTGAAGCAGACTTAAGAGCTAAGTTAACTTAGGAGCTAAGTTAACGACTCAGCAGCTAGGTTCGACGACTAAGCACCTTCGTTTCCAAGGTTACTCCAATGCTCAACACCCACGAGCTTCGTTTCCAAGGCTGCACCAATGTCCGACACCCAAGGTTTTCTTAATGCTGAAGCATGTAGCTTAGTCATAGTTAATTTGAGGTGCTTGAGCCTATAAATAGGCAACTCCACCATGTAAATCATATAACTTGAATTCCAGCAATACACAGAGTTTATATTTTCTCTATACTTCTCTCTCGTTNATAACCTACCTTTTTATGACCCTAAAACACATTCCTACCCATTTATTTTAAGAGGCTTAATCCGAGTATAAGTTTGGTGAGGGAATTTAGACACAGGCGGTGGAAAGTGGTGAAAATTTGTCACAACCCAAATGTTAGGAAACGATCAAGTCATGGCAGCGGAAAACAAAAATTATTTACAACATTGATTGTTCCTTAGAACCAAGATCAGGGCACAAATTTATAGTTTATGTAATAAATTAGAATATGCAAAAAATTCAGTCTAGAGTTAAGAAATCATACACACGTTTGGAGGCTCCTCCAACTTGTCTCTGAACGGGTTTCACTATCGACCTAAGAGTAGGATCAAACTAGCCATAGTCAACACAAAGATAGCCTCAAGGAATTAAAGAGGGATTTGCTAGATCCTCTTTAGCTTTAAGAACCAAAAACAAATCAAATAATATTTGATTCTACCTAAAAGACAAACTGGCATGGGAAGAAGAGAAAAAGGGGCTGGAATTTTCTAATCTTAATGATTGAATGAAATTATTTTTTAATTCAAAAATTGTTGCACTTATATAGTGCACACTTTGCCCTATTCCATCATGGAGTAGGCTTGGGCACCAACCCAAACATCCCCTATATGCAAACAGCCCCATTTAGATATTTTAATTTTAATTATCATTATTTCAATTAAATTCATATATATATAATATTAACATTTAACAATAACGATAATTCATTTAAATATATGCGAACACATATTTAAACATAATCTCACTTATTTAATTTTAATATCAAATTAAATAAAGGCTATGACCTCAGCAAATTTAATTGCACTATGAGATTACCAAAATACCCTTTTGCCTAAAAAGAGAAAACGCCCTTCTTATAAGCTGGTTCTTAAATTATCTTCTATGTGTGTGACCCGTAGGCTCCTTATCATATCGGTAGTTTGTAGTATTACGTTTAACACCAATTAATTATCTCACTACACACAGACCAAGATTGACCCATAGCAAGGCATCATAGCCACCTGATAGATTTGGATTCAGCGAAGCAGCTACTTGTCAACGATATGATTACCGTGCAATTCAATCCTTTCATCATCTGTTATCTCAACGAGACTGAGGCATAGAAATAGTGTCAACCTCACTTACTCTCAATATATATATATATATATTCAGTCATTGGACCAATGACCAGAATTATAAACTGGATAGAGCAATAACTCAATCCCACCGTGGCCACAGTTTTAGTGTCATTGCCATTTACTGAATTGCGCCGTGAGATAACTTCTCCCATACCCGGGAGTAATGAATCCTCTATCGATCCACCATAGTCTTGATACACTTTTTGATGCAATCAATCACTACCGTATTGATAGCTTTGAATAGAACTGCGTTGGGCTAGTGTCAAACTACATCAATCGGTGCACAAGGCGCTTCGGTGATCTCAAGTCTAAGGATCACATGTAGCACCATTCGTTAGAGGATTTGTTCCATAGACACAGGGGTTACCACCCATATGGAATCCTCTGGTGGGTCACTATAGTGAACTTGCCTACAGCAAGCACCCATGTATTGCACTAGGTTGTTACTAAACAACCTTGACAAGTGAGATCAATCACTACCTTTTGACAGGGTCGTTTAACACTATGATAGCCTTACCGTATTATCTGTGCCCTTACTTTAGAATAATATTGGGGCTACGAACGTTTCTAGAATGGCCACCATATGTGCTCATAGGGTTCTCACTATCAAGATTTGAAACACTTGATACCCTTGTCACGGTTCTACGATATCGTATAAAAATGTCTTTTATTGATCAATGAACATTATTATAAAGAGTCAATTCTACAATAATTTATTAACTCTAGGGCACCTACTCTAACACACCATCCACGAGGGTCAGCTCCTCAAGAAGTCATTCTCCTGTCCCTATGTAATGACTCTCTCTCTAGCTAGTACACTCGTAAAATAAACAGTAAAACTCACTATATATATATATATATATATATATATATATGTTATGCATATACATGTAGATGAGTATAAAATAATGGGCCCAATTTTTCTTTATATATATAAAACTATACATAGTGTAAATAAATTTCTTAAGAAGCTCGACAGTGTTGCCCGGCCCTTCCGCATCTTGACGTTCCAAGCGACCGCATCTCATCTACTACCTGCAAAAACATTGGAAACAACGGGGTGAGCACTAATTGCTTAGTAAGTAATCTCGCTATGCTACCCTTCTATCTCCGTTGCTCATATTCTGAATTCTTTCCTTACATCACACTTCTCTCTTCTTCTCTCTTCTTTTCTATTCTTTCTCTCTGTTCTTTCTCTATTCTTTTTCTGTTCTATCTCTCTATTCTTTTTCTGTTCTTTCTCTCTGTTCTTTCTCTATTCTTTTTCTGTTCTATCTCTCTATTCTTTCTCTGTTCTTGTTTCTCACTTACTAACATGTAAGCACAATTGGAGAAACTAATTCTGAATAATATGAATGCCATGATGCATGTGCATAAATGCATAAAGAATGCAATTTCTTTTCTGTTTTATGTTTCTCTTCTGTTCTTTCTTTTTGTGTTCTATTCTTTCTTTCTTTCTGTTATGTTCTTTCTTTCTATGTTCTACTCTTTCTTTCGTTCTATTATTTCTTTCTTTCTATGTTCTATTCTTTCTTTCTGTGTTCTACTCTTTCTTTCGTTCTATTATTTCTTTCTTTCTATTATGTTCTTTCTTTTTTTGTTCTATTCTTTCTTTCTGTGTTCTACACTTTCTTTCTTTCGTTCTATTCTTTCTTTCTTTCTATGCCAATCGGACTCGGTTGAGGCATGGATTCAGAATCCTGGCCATGTAAGTGGGTACAGTCCTCATCTATATGCACTTCTATCGGACTGTACAACTCTTCTTTCTGATTCTGAGGCCGCTCACTAAAGGAAGCATGCATGTAGGTAAATTCTGTTGGTACAGTTCTCATCAAAACTTCTCAAAAACATAAGCACATACATACATGTACAAATCTCTACAAATTTACTCAAATCAAACTTAGGGTTGGATTTACTTACCTTGATCTTGGGTAGTTCCACACCAGAAACTCTCTCTTTGGGTAGATCTCCTCTTCTTCTTAAACCCTAAGCATATAACTATAAGAATTCAACACTTTAAAAATTAATCTCACATACTAGAAACTCTCTCTTTGGGTAGATCTCCTCTTTTTCTTAAACCCTAAGCATATAACTATAAGAATTCAACACTTTAAAAATTAATCTCACATCATATTGCAAGAACTCTTACCTTTGGATGCTTAGGATTGAATATCTACCAAAATCCAACCAAATATCTCATTTATTACTTCTACTTTCCCATTTTACCCTTGCACTTTCTATGAAATTTCATTTATGTCCCTTAATCAATTACAATAATGCCCTCATTTTTATTAACTTATCCATGAAATTCTATCTCTTTTCACTCCCCACTTTTTCAACTAATTATGAATGAAAAGACGATTTTACCCCTAATGAAATTTTAAGGCATTTTCTTCACACTTGTTCAAGATACCTTTAACAAATTCAACTAAGGGTATTAGGGAATATGTAAAGCTACATACCTCGATGTGGGCGTTACACCCTACCTCAAGTGCATCACTCTGGAAGAAGCTTAGTATGTACTCGCAAAACTCCAGAGGGCGAGTGTGGGAACCATGCTGGGGGATGCAGCCTGGCCCACTGAGTGATCACCTTTGGATTCTATTGGCCCACTATGTGCTCGGACTCAACCTTATATGTCAAGAAGTGTGACAGTTGCCAACAGTTTGCTCATGTTTAGCACGTACCTCTTGAACAACTCAACTCCGTCCTCACCCTTTGGCAATTTATGAAGTGGGGGATAAATATCGTTGGTAAGCTCCCAACAGCACCCGAGCAGTAGGTATACATGCTAGCAGTCACTGACTATTTCACCAAGTGGATTGAGGTAGAGGCATTCGCCCAAGTCTGAGATCGAGAGGTAAAATGGTTCATTTGGAAGATTTCATTTGTCAGTTCGGGATACTAAAAGAGATAGTCATCAATAACAAGTCTCAGTTCATCAGGTTTGGTTTTAGAGACTTACGTGAAATGCAGGGAATCAAGCTCAGCTTCTCAACACCTTGCAACCCTCAGTCGAACGGCCAGGCTGAGTCATCCAACAAAATAGTAATGCAGACTATGAAGAAGCACCTTCAGAAAGCAAAGGGCACATGGGCGGATGAACTACCAAGAGTCCTATGGTCTTACAGAACCACCGCCTGCTCGTCCACTGGTGAGACATTATTCTCCCTTACATACGGGTCGGAAGTAATCATACCAGCCGAGGTGTCAGTCCCCTCACCTAGACTCCAATGGATGGATGAAGAATCGAACAGCCAGAATCTGTGCCACAATTTGGACATCGTCAATGAACTCCGAGAACAAGCCCAGATAAAAAATGTCATCTACCAGCAGCGTGTCACTTGGCATTACAACCGAAATGTCCGAATATGAACATTCAAAGAAGGTGACTAGGTCCTTTACAAAGTCTTTCAAAGCACCAAGGAGATCAATGTCAACAAACTCGGTCTAACCTGGGAGGGACCATACAAGATCACCAAGGCAGTTGGCAAGGGTGCCTACAAACTTCAGTCTCCAGAGGGTAAAGACATCAACCACACCTGAAACGCCATCCACCTCAATCCTATCACTTCTGATAGGCTATGACTTAGATCCATTTTTATGTTGTTCAAAGAGATGAGTGGCATGTCCACCTCCTCACCTTTAGTCAGCTCAGCCGAACGATGCCTCAAGGTACTTGTGTTTCAATACATCAATAAAACGTACTATTCAGAAAAAAATTCTAAGTGTTCACTATGCATTCACCTTCAATCAGCCCATACCGAATCGGTCTCCACGACACTCATGATTTATTTTTAAATGTTCACTGTTCATTCACCTTTAGTCAGCCCATACCGACTTGGCCTCTATGGCACTTATGATTTATTTCTAAGTGTTCACTATGCATTCACCTTTATTCGACCCATATCGACTCGGTGTTCATGAAACTTATGATTTATTTCTAAATGTTCACTATGCATTCACATTCAGTCGACCCATACCGAAACAACCTCTATAACACTTACATTTTATTTCTAAGTGTTCATTATGCATTCACATTCAGTCAGGCATGTCGACTTGATCACAAGGCATTTACTTTAATCCTTCACCTTCAGTCGGTCATGCCGACTCGACCTCAGGGCATCAATGTTTATAAAAATCCTAAGTGTTCACAATTCATACATCGATAGAAAGAAAAACATCATCAAAACGAATTGAATCAAAATATGGGAAACATCAACATTTGTTAAAAAGCCTCAAACGGCTGAGTATCAACAAGTCGGAAGGGAATCATGTGCCTCAGAATTTGAACAACAAAAAATCACAAAATACATTAAAGAGCACTATGGTCCAACTCGTCATTCCAAGCCGATTGCTCCAAGGTTGGCTCAACCTCCTTCTTCTTCTTAATCGTCTTCCTCTCAGCTACCACACTCTCAAGAGCAGGTTCAATCAACCTGGCCAAAGAGCCTTCCAGCAAATTCTTTCATCAAGTCTTTGGGATCTGGCTCAGCTTGGTCATCCTCCTCTTGACTGTCCCCCCCTGGTCGACTCAGCCTCTATCTCTTCCCAAAGTTCAATGTCTTCATTAGGATTTCAATGCACAGTGTTCCTGACCTTGTATTCTCTCATCAGTTCAATGTGGGTTTTAATCATGGCATCCATGGCATTAGACTTACATTGCTCTCTAAGAGCGGTCGACTTTTCTTCCCACTCAGCTAGCTTCCCCTCCTACTTAGCCAACTTCTTCTTTGCCTCGGCTAACTCCAAATTGACCTGCCGCATCTTGGTAGAGCTCTCCTTCGCCAGCTTCAATGTTGTAGCCTCCTGGTTGCGTAAATCGGTGTTAAACTTGGTTAGCTCCTGGATTTTCGCATCTGGGCGATTGCGACTTTCATCAAGTAAAGGTTCCCGCATAAAGCCTACACAAGAGCACATAATTAAGAAAGCTATTAACTTGACAAAAGTATTAAGTCAAGATGTACTAGAAGCTGCCAAGAGACTCCCCACTTGACCGTAGCTGTCATCCCCATTTGATTTAGTCAACTCTCATCCGCGGCAGGAGAAGAGAGTTTATGAGAATGCAAAATGTCATATTTACCCCCTTGATGTATAGTCTTTTATACTTATTTGTTGTCTAAATGTACTCATTATTATTCTATTTTGATTTATGATGCAAATGGAGGCGTTAAATGCAAAACGGAACTAATTAGTTGAATTCGAATAGTTTCAACATTGCTTCGTAATCTGGGAATAACTCTCTCATCCAAGCTCCGATTGAGATAATTCAAAATGCTGTGGAACCCTAAGAAAGATACATACAACTTTCATGTTCTGAGTTTGGAGAGATACTCACTACATCAAGGTTGTAATCGGGCTTGAAATTGACGCACCTGCACTGCTGACGTTCTGGAACATTCCGCCTTGTCATGCAATTCAAATAAGAAGTTTATTATTGAAAGATTTGAAGACAAGTTGCACGCAAGTTACAACTAGACACACCACTTTCCTATTTTATTTTAGGACTTTATTTTATTTTCAATTAATCAGAATCAGATTAGGATAAATGTTATTTTAGGATATTAGAATATTTTTAGGAGATTTAGTAGAATTCAAATACTTGAATTGGATATTCTTAAAAGGGTGAGAGAGATCAGATTAGAGAGATAACACGCGCCTCTCTTTCTCTCTTTTGGAATTTTTCTCTTTTCGAGTTTTGATTATGGCCATGAGCGGCTAAAACTTTCATATCTTGGTCGAAGGAAATGAAGGCCTCGGAATCAATAAAATTTTGAGATCTAATTTGTTTTTTTTAGTGTTCAATTTATGTTTTGAGTATTGGATGTTCTTCTATGTCTGTTTTCATGATTGTTTCATTTAATTACCAGGAGGCCTACTAGTGTATTGTTCGTTGCAGTCTACTGCTAAGTTAGATATCAAATCCGTAATTGTTTGATCCATCTAACTTGTGAGTAATTAAGGTTTAAGAATTTGCTGCATTAAGAATCATTAAATCTTAAGAAGAACATTCAACTAAATTAAATATACCCACTTCTGTTTGTGTTGTTCAGCTTCATCGATTTCTCTAGCCCTTAAGGCTTCTACTAGATTAAACCTTTAGCGCTTGTCTAGGGTTGTTTATAGTAAGGTTAATTAGATCGCTTGTTTCCTAATTAATTATAACTAAGGAGAGATAGGAAAATAGTTCCAACGGTGAATACTCAAAGTAACAATTGATTTATACTTGCATCGATGATCAGTTGTAAGATTCTGATGGTGGATGCTGACTTAGACCAAGGTTCGTTATTTTGATTGATTTCGATAATTTAATTTGAATTGTTTTTTAACTGAAATTGTTTCTGTTTTACTCAAACCCCCCCCCCCCCCCCCCCCCAGCCTTGTTCACATAACATAAAATTCGGTTAGACACTCTCTGTGGGAACAATCCTTACTCACACTACTACATGTGTTTTTAGGTTTTAATTTTGGTTGCCTACGATGGCACACTAGGAGTTGGCCAGATTTCGTATCCCGACTGCGTCAGAGTAGACAATGGCTGTTGTTAGAAATGATCAACTTCTCGCCCTCCTCGTCGATTTGGACACTCTTTGATGACCTGGCCCCAGTCGACAGTTGCCCAGCTAGTGGAGTTAACTTGGTTTGCTCCACTCAAACATTCTCATTTAGCACCAACCCCCTCTTTCTTTTGGCTCGACGCTGTGTGGCTGCTTCACTCGCACTCAAGATGTCTATGTTGATGTTCTTCATCGGCCTTTCTACAAGAGCAAACTCTTTAGGTGTTATAAGGTGAAAAAATGAATGTCGGTAGAGGATGTGGTTATAGTAGCGAATCAGCAACATGTGAGGTACCTTTTTTGATAGCAGCTACTCTGTCCCAAAGGTGACTTGCCCTTAGGTTTGCCTCCTACAGTACCACTCTCCAATCTCGTTATTCCTTTGATATGGGGATAACTTCTTGGGTGGTCTCGGCCAGTCCGTCACCACTCTGTCTAGGTTTGTAGAATAACAGATTTGCAAAATAGTGGAAGATAAGACTCAGTAATCAAAGTACAAATGACAAGTAAATAAGTCACTCACCTGTGGTTCTCCAAGTGGATGGGATGTCACCCTGTCCCCTCTCGTCGAAGATCATCTCTCCTTTCAAGAAAAAGAAGTTTCCCTTCCAATTCTTGTCACTTGACCTGAGACACATCACCAAGTGGAGTCGGTCATACTTCAGGGTGATGGCGTACCTCCCCTTGTCCTTGTCATGCTCTTTTATAGAGTAGGAGTAAAGGAGCTCGTGCAACCCAAACCTCACTCAGTTCATTGTACAAAGTAGCTCCAATGCCATCAACAGCCTCCACCCATTTGGTATGATTTGAGTCGACGCAATCATAAAATGATTCAGCACCTCCCAGACTAACCGAAGCCTAAGCCATCATAGAAGTAGATGTCGTACATGTCAATCCATCTTGGCACGTCCTAGTTGATCCCTTCATAATGCCTCAACATCTTTATCTCCACCGAGTTAGGTATGTAGTACATGGTCTTTATCCTCCACTTGTCATCTTGCTTGAGCTCAAAAGGGTAATCTACTGGTAGCATAGCACTGCTCGGTCAACTCAACTCACCCCCCGAACTCCCACTCATCGAGGGCCCATCCTCGAGACCGTTGCTCAGTTCTTAATCAGTCTCTTCCCTACTTTCTCCTTGCCCATTAAAATAATTGCCACTCAACTCGACAGGAGTCGGTTCGGCCACAGCCACACTTAACCCTTTGGGTAATCCCACTGGTACGCTACCTTCTTTTGGCATTACCATCATAATGGGAGAACACTCATACTCATCTCCTATTTCCATTTCCATCTGACTCGCCTCACTCAAATTAGTATGTGACATCGAAGAAATCTTCAACACTTCACTCTTTTAGTTCATTCGACTCGGTTTGGTTGATTAACTGAATGACCAAAGCAACCTTAAGCTCAACTAGCCCCAAAACTACTCTAGTCCTAAAGATTATCGCTCGACTCGGTCAAGCACACCGAGACGAGCCAAATGGAGACACTGGATAACTTAGCTTTTTCTTCTTTCCTCCAAGATCCAAAAGCCCAAAACCATCGTCTCACTAAAATCTTCTACTTTTTCATGAAAACACTAGTTTTGCTAAGAAAACTCCTGAATAGTGCTAATACTCTAATTTTTTCCCACACAACCTACTGACTTTTCAAAGGAAAACCCAATAAACCAAGAGGAAACTACAAAAAACTTCAACCTTCATGAAACCCCTCTAAAAAGCAGCCTTAACTCACCCAAATTGCCTAAAAAACACAAAGAACATGAAAACAAAAAGTAGAAAAGCTAAAGTTTGCAAAGAAGTGAAATTTTACCGTGAACAAAGGCTAGAATCGTCGAAGTAGCTCCACTGCAACAAAGAAAACCTTGAGAGAAAAAGAAACAAAGAAGTGATAGCAATGAAGATGTATAGTCGGCATAAGGTTTTCTCCTTTTCTACTCATCCAGCCCGTTAGAGGTCACATGCGGCAACAACTGATTAACCGCGATGATTCAAACTCCCGCTTAAAAGAAAGACAGGATCCCAGCCATACATGTGTCATGTGATAGCTTACCTTGGGAGTTGCAGTCTCTCATTTCCCACTCAAAGTTGGTGAAACCCTGCATTACACTCATCTCGTTCTCCCATCACCACCAAATCGCATTGGGGCAAAAATCACCTTGTCTGGACGAGCCGACTCGAGCTCTAGTTCTTGAAATGTTGAAATTCTCCACTCAAAGTTCACAAGCAGATGACACTTGCACTCAGCTCAATTAGTTGAGTGGGGGCATCTACAAAGGATATACCTTGCATCCTCCCACTTGGCTCTGCTAACCGAGTGGAGACATCTACAAAGGATGCGCCTCGCATCTTCCCACTCGACTCGACTCGACTAACTGAGTGGGGACATCTATAATAAAAACACTTTGCATCATTCCTTGAAACAGAACACCTTCACTCGGCTAAGGAGACACTCGCTTGGCTCGGATCACCGTCATCTAGCCTGGTTAACCTCCATTTAGACCGATTACTCTCCAAGCTAAGTACTCCTTAACTTAGAGAGTGGGAGGCTAATTGTAGGGGCCAAAAATCATCTTGGGCTTTATCAGGCCTAAGCAAGTAGTTTCTACTATGTAGGCCCAAGGTCGCGGCCCAATTCCAGTTGGGCCTATGATAAAGTTTACGTCATGGGCTAGGCCGACAACCTAAGTCCAACCTCTCCGCATATTGAGCATCACCATTAGCCTATCTAGGGCTAGGCCCATTGGTCCATGGTAACCTCCAAGGATTCAGAATCCTACTAAAACCCTAATATACTTCCTAGTTGGGTTTTATCCTAACTTAAGATCATGTATCTTATGTGAATTAGGATTCTCAATCCTACTAAGGCAAGTAAATCAGTGTCTTTCCTATTTACTAGAACTCTGCCAATGCGGATTCAAAGTCCTACTAGGATTCGAAGATCCTATGACCACTTTATAAAAAGAGGTCCTGCCTCTCATTAAGCATTCAATCTCAATACCACTTACTTTCTCCTAAGAGTTATACGCCTAGGTTGTAGTTCTAGTCTCTGACTAAACTTTTGGTAAGCCTTCCTTCCCTTAGCCCTCACTAAATAGCCTCATTAAGTCTTACTAACTTGAGCATCGAAGTCCCTACGACAAACACCACACCAATGTTTTACATAAGCTTCGCGCTTGTTTTCTTTGTGTGCAGGTTCAACAGATTGACAGTGGCCTCAACCTCACAAAATTAGACTTCATTCTATAACTGTAGATTTTACTGTCTACAATCCTCCAACTTATGATATATCGACAAGTATGTTTATTTGTTTGTTTGTGTGTAGAGTGAATTTTTTCTAGAATTGTTAATAGAAGTTGTCTGTCATTGCTCTGTGTTGTTGTTGGTTTGTACTAAATTCTAGGTTATTGTGTTGAGTTTGCCAATTATGTTGAGAATTGTTTGAGAAAGGAGTAGGTTCGTAACAGGTTTCATGATTTTTAATAGAAGTTGATTGTTATTGCTCTGGTTTGTGCTAAATGTTGGTTTATGGTAAGAAGAAAAAGATTCTGAAAGGAGGACGATGAGCAATTTTTTCAAGAAGGTCAACCTTATGCATGATTGTTCTTACTATTATTTTCTAGTTTTTTTGGGTTATTTTGTACTTATTATGGTCGATGACCTTACATCTAATCAGTGTAGTGTTGATTCAACACTAAATCTTGGAGAAAGTAAACTCAAGGACTGTTGTTTGTGCTATGTTTCATAAGCAGTAAAGGTCTTGGAATACCACTACAATGTGCTATGCTGTTTGTGCACAAAATCTAGATTGGAATGAGCTTTTTAAATGAAAATCATTCTCATGTTTCCTTTGTTGCGTGCCACAATGAGCATAAAATTAAATGCAGCTCACATCGCATCTTTAAATATGCATTTCGAGGCTTTAATTATATATATATACTAGAGCTAAAGATGCGCCTTTACAATTTTAAGCATGGATATGATGTTGATTTAACACTGTTGAAGTTCTGCTTATAAATACATATATATCATTCAGTATTTGCTTCTTGTTCTTGAGTAGTTCTTAGCATTCTCGAAATCTATTGTAAATTGTCTGTTTGTGTTGTGGAAGTTGCTCGGATTGGGTGTTGTGGTGGGTTGTATTTGTAGGTGAAGGCTAGGTATTTAACATTTTCCTTCCTAATTCATTTGCTGCCAATTGAATATTGCTGTTTTGTAAAAACGTGGACATCATTTGTGAAGAAATTAATCTATATATTTTACAACATTTGCAGGTGAAGGCTGGTTTGTATTTGATTCAGTATTTGCGGGGAAGAGTAAGTGTGGTAGGTTGTAAAAATGGGGACAACATTTATTATGTTTTGTAAAAATATTGTTGCCAATTGTTTTGGAGAGATTCTTGGCTATGTTAAGCCACTGAAAACTTGGTGTAAGAAATGTAATGCAAGATTGTGTTGAATTATAGCTTGATTGTAGCTTCAGAATTGCAATATGTATTAGATATTAGAATTCCAATTGTAACAAATGTAATTCATATTTCATAATGTGTCCAAGAAATAGAGGTGATGAATTATGTTGAGTGACCAATAAACAAGCACTACTTATTAATTGCTTTGCTATAGAAGGCACCATAACAATTCGAATTCTTGGGTAATTACCATGGACGATGAGATGAAATTATTGAAGGGTTAAAGTAATTAATATGATTACATTAATGAGGTGATGAATTATCTAGTGTACCTAAAATAAGTAATAGACGTGTGTTGGTTAATTAAGAGAGACAATAAACAGCTGCCATTGACTAATTTCTCAATTAATATGATTTTAAATTAGAAGTAGTGGGTTGCTTCTACTTCTTCTTGGTTGTCAGTTCATTGTTGTTAATGTAGTGCAAGATTGTGTTGAATTATAGCTTGATTATAGCTTCATAATTGCAACATGTATCAGATACCCGAGTAGCTCCCAAGCTCGAGCATCCATTTTGGCTGTCAAACTTAAGCTCAAGCTTGAGTTTTCAAGCTTAAACTCGAGCTCGCCATTGTAGCTCATGAGCCGATAGATACTCAGCTCGGCTCAGCTCAACTCGACTGGTATACATCCCTAAGTGTAAATGCATTAATTCTTCCTAGCGGTGTTTTGGATTAAAATAATAAAGACATTACAATAATTAAATCAAATTACTAATAATCAAATAAAAATGTAAAATACTGTCTTTTGGCCAAATGCACCTGCTTTAAGAGCGACAAAACTCTTCCTTTTTTTTTCTTTATTTCTCACCCACAAATTTCGGGTGATTCTATGAGTCAACTCGCGACTTTCTTTCAAAGGGTATGTTAGTGCATGCCCTAGAAAACCATTCGTGTTGTAGGTTTCAGAGCATTTTGTCTTATATCAATATATCATAAATAATAGAAGAAATAATTCTTTAATTCATATATATAAATTGCTTCGTTTATACAGTCATGCATTTAAAATAAAGTATGTATATGAATTGTCTAGATGATTTATTTAATCAGTAAATTAATTTATCAGAAGGTTCGCTATGGAACTAATATTATTTGGGCAACTATATTGCATAGTAGGCATACTAGATGCTTCCAAAAGATATCATGAGTTGATATAAGTACGGATAATGATGATAGTCATGTCACTAGGGCATTAGTATGGATTAGCGATTGGTGAACTATTTTTTGAACATGATCGAATAACGACAAATCACTTGGAAAAGCATATAGCCAATGATTTATCGTTTGGTTATATCAGTGTACGATGTAGTCCTTTGACTTGAAACATTGTGATCGAATTCGATATGGATGCGTATGGTTCATATGGTGTATAAGTATGAGACTAGTCATGTTGTTGGAAACCAAAATCTCTAGCCAGAGTATATTATTAGTCACACAAAAGTAAGTTCGTGACAACAAGTTCCGAACATATTGATCAATAATTCGGTTGAAAATCGAGTTTAGGATTTTGACGTTCCATGAATCTGTACTCGATCAGGATATATTAATGGAGGGACTTTATCTGCATGGTACATATGATCTGAAAAGGGTTTGATAAAGTATTTCTTAATCGTGGTTTAGGGAATATGACACATTGCTAGATGTTTACCATAGTCGTTGGGCCTGTGGACAGGTTTTCGGATTTATTCAAAACCGGCTCACGGCTAATCCATGGTGGACCTACATGGTCATACAATAGCCTTGAGAAGTTAGAGAAAGATAAGAGAGAGAAATGATTATCCGAAGAGGGCTAGCACCTTCGAAGGGTAATGACAGGAATTCTATGGTAATTGTTACATAGAAAATTATTTGTGACATTTTAAAAGTTAAAATGGTCAAGCAATAATTAATTGTATTTAATTATTATATTTTAAAGCGTTAAGATAAATGAGATGAACTAAAATAACCTTTTAATAGTTAAAGGGCAAATGGGTAAACTTACTGGTTGTTAATGTGAACTAGTGTAGTTTACATGGGCCCTTGAATAATATTGATTATTCAAAAGCCAAATTAATAAATGCTTGGGCTCTTTTTAGAATAAGGTTTTATTAGGGCATGCAAGTGAAAAAGAAGTAATTACAAAATAACCCATGTATATATAAATGCAAATGGTTGCATTTTAAGTCAAGTTGTTCATTGTTCACTCAAAAGAAAAACACAAGTTCTCTCTTAGCTTCGGCCACCCTCTCTTTCTCTCAAGGTGGTGTTAAAGTGTGGATGGTTCATAGCTTTGAATCTTGGCTCCATCAAACCTAAGCTCTAGGAGAAGGTATAATATTCATTTGTGTTTCATTTAAAGTTTTTTTTTGAATCCTTTAATTCATATCTTAGCTTGCATGTCTTGTGTACATGCTTTCCATCATTTTTCCACCATCTGTTCGTGGGTTTTTCAAATGGTATCAGAGCCAAAAGCTCCTTGCATGTCCAATTTATAAGCAAAAATGGCATTTTCCAAGTGTTCTTGTGTTCATCATGTATGAAAGTGACATGCATGTTCTTGTTTTGGCCTAATAATAAGATAATAAAATGTTTATTGTTTTTCCTTGGAATAAGATTTGGCCATGGCATAAAATGTATAAAGATGTTTTTGATTTTGTAATTTGAAGCATGCAATAATCATTATATGTTTAATTTATATATATATATATATACTATATATGGTGACAAAAGTGTTCATGCATGCCTTGATTAGTGCATAGAATTGTTTTTGCAATTTTTTTTCTTGCTAAATTAGGCCATGCATATTTTTGTTCATTTGATTCTTGTTTTATTCAAATGAGTTTGTAATGTGTTTTGGAAGTTGTTTCATAAAGGGTCTAAATGTATGCTTGGATGATGGTTATTGCATGAGATGTATTGAGAACTATATGCATGTGTGTGTTATGGCTTTTTTCTTTGTCATGTTGGGTCATGACTAATTTTTTGCCATAAAACTTGTCATCTCACTCATGCTATGATGAATAATGTTTTGGGAAATATTGCATAATGTATACTCACAAGGTTTGCTTAAGAAAAAATCATGCATGTTCATTTCCATGACTTTAATTAAATTGTTTATGCTTTGACATGCTAAAAATTTTATACTTTAATTTGATTAAAGAGAATATTGTATGAAGAGTGTGCAAATGTTACTTTAATTTAATTTGATTAACGATGGCATGAAGTTATGGATTATTAATTCATGTGATGAATTATGATGTTATGTATGCATGATCATGGTAATTTTATGCATGATATTTAATTTAATTTAATTATCATATAATGCATCATTGCATGACATAAATTATTATATTTTTTAAATGTAATAATTTGTTTTTGAATAGATTCAAAAATTGATGATGCAAGATGACATAATTGTTTTTTAAAGGATAAATGTGTCATAAAAATTATTACTTTTGAAGTAATAAAACTCATTTATCTATGTCATGCATGACTTTTTTGAAAAGTCTTGAAATGATGTTAATGATTACATAACAAAAATCATTATTATATCTTTGGGTAGAATATGACTAAAGTGTTTGTGTAATGATTCCTTTGAAATGTATAATTATTGCATGCCCCAAAGTTATGATAAAGTTACCACATGCATATATATAATATCTATATATATATGAGATATATTTATATATATTAAATTGTTTATATTCATGCCTTTAAATAATTGTTTATTATATTTGGTATGAATGGTTTAATATTTATTTATGTGATGGATGAATATTAGATAAGAGGGTTGATTATGGGTGTCATTTAGTTTTCAAAATATTCAAAAGAGTTTGTAATATTCTTTTATTAAATGGCTTGTAATGAAGAGCATCCGGATGATAATCCGATCAAAGATATAGGATTAGGGTAAATAGTTTACCTTTAGGACGTGTTTTCGAAAAGCCCAATGGTCAACCCACATGCTTTAATTTATGTATATATGTGATATGTATGGAATGTTAGTTAAACATGGCATGTTAAAAAGTTAACTAAGGTTAAACCTAAATCTCCCCAATTAAAATAATCAAATCCAAGTCTCCCATTATGGGATAACTAAATTCTTTAATATAAATTTTAATATCCCAAGACTTCTATTATGTGAGGGATATGATCTTTATATCATAGAATTAAGCTGATCTTGTTCTTGGATGGATATTTTCATCTTGACCAAGATTTCTATTATGTGAGGACATGATGAAAATGTCATTCTAAGAAAGCATAATGGTTCGGATTTAACTAGCCTAGGGTACCAAGAATTCTATTATGTGAGGTATCCAAAGCTAGGACAAGGAATATGGATCAAATCTTATATAGTGATATAAAAGGAAAATAGTTTCCTACTTATTAAACTTAATTGACCAAGAATTCTATTATGTGAGGTTAATTGAATTTAATAGGAAATTGATTCCCCACTAAGAAATTTAATGCAACGAAAATTTCCAAGTCCTATCTAAGGAAGTGTAGGACTTGAATAAAATAGTGGGAGCTAATTTGATTATGCAGTAAAATGTTTAAAAGGATTGCCAGACACTAATAAAATTGTTTTTCTTTGCAGTTTCATCTTTGTGATATCTAATAAAAAATGGCCAACAATTTTCACCTAAGGATGATGGATAATAACATTTTAACCAGACCCAACCTTAAGGATTGGCTAAGAAATCTCAGAATCGTTCTAGATTTCAAAAGGATAGCCTATGTCCTGGAAGCACCTTTTACACTTGATATTGGACCTGATGCTCCATAAGCTGAGCTTGATTCTTTTGAAAAATAGAGAGAGGATAGTAGGAGGGCTAGAAACTACATGCTAGTCTCAATGAATAAAGAACTTAAGACTAAGCACGAAAAGGTTTCAAATGCTTTTGATATCCTCATAGCTCTACAAGAGTTGTACAACAATATTCCAAGAGTGGTTGAATATGAGTTATGTGCATCCCTTTTTAGCATGAAGCTGAGGGAAGGGGTACCTCCAAATGATCATACAATTAAGATGATCAATGGATTATATCGACTGGATGGATATGGGGTGGTCATGCCAGACTACCTCAAAGTGAATTTGGTTCTACAATCCCTTCCTTCAAGTTATAAACCGTTTATAACTAACTACAATCTCAATAAGATTGAGTGAAATCTCTTTGAATTGCTAAATGAGCTTCAAGAATTTCATAGGCAGAATGTGAAAGGGAAAAGACATGAGGATGTCTTTTCTGCCTCCACCAACAGGGCCAATAAAAGGCCTAAAAGCAATAAAAGAACGGTCCAAAAGTTGGACCCAATAACAAGAGCTTCAAGAAGCCAATGGCAAAGGTAGAGAAGGCCAATGCAAAAGGAAAAATGTTTCCACTGTGAAGAAGATGGACACTGGGAGAGGAACTGTCCTCAATACCTGAATAATCTGAGGAAAGGCAAAGGAAAAGCAAGTACGAACCAATGTCTTATGATTGAATATGAATTAAGTGTTAATTCAGATTGTGATTCTTGGATACTGATTCAACAGCAACATCTCATGTTTGTATGTCTTTGTAGGTGCTTCAGAATAGTTTTGAGGTGACAAAGGGCATTTTGAGGATGGCAAATGGGGCATGAATTGCAGCCAAGGCCATGGGGACTTGCCCAATAAGACTACCTTCAGAACATGTTTTGAATTTATTTAATATATTGTACTTTGAAAAAGCCACTATAAACATCATATCTAATTCTGCTTTGCGTAAAGCAGGTTACTATGTACTATTTAATGGAAATGAATGTTTAATACATTTTGGAAATGTTTTAATTGGTAAAGCTGTGAATACAAATGGTTTGTATGTCTTGGAACAAAATGATTATGCTTTAATCAATATCATTTCCAATAAAAGAACTCGATCTGAATCAAATCCTAAAATTCTACGGCATCATAGATTGGGTCATATAAGAGAGAGAAAATTAGTATAGCTTGGAGAAAGTGGGATCATAAACTCATTGGGTTATGATCCCTATCCAACCTGTGAATCGTGTCTTCAAGGAAAGATGACCAAGTCTCCCTTTAAGAATAAAGGAGAGTGAACTAAAGAACTATTAGGACTCATACATACAGATGTGTGCAGACCATTCAGTACTTTAGCCAGTGGAGGATTTAAATATTTCATTACCTTTACAGATGATATGTCACAATATGGGTATTTGTATTTAATGAAATATAAATCTGAATCCTTTGAAAAATTAAGAGAATTCAAGAATGAACTAGAAAATCAAACTAGAAAGAGTAGTAAAATACTATGATCAGATCGTGGGGGTGAATACTTGAGTACAGAGTTTTAGGAGTTCTTAGAAGAAAATGGGATAATCTCAAAAATGGGATAATCTCACAATTAACTCCTCCTTATACACCCGAGCTTAATGGAGTGTCTAAAAAGAGAAATCGTACCCCATTGGATATGGTACAATCGATGATAAGTTTTACAGACTTGACAATGTCTTTATGGGGATATGCTCTCCAGACCTCTATGCACATCCTTAATAGGGACCCATCTAAAACTGTCCAAAAAACACCGTATGATATATGGTATGGAGCTGAATTATATGAAGATTTGAGGATGTCTAAGTCTGAATTATATAAAGATTTAGGGATGTCCAGCTTATGTTAAATTTGATAAGCTAGATGTTAAATCGGAGAAGGGTCGGTTCATTGAATATCCTAAAGATAGTTTAGGATATTACTTTTACTTCCTAAGTGATCAAAGAGTTTGGATAAGTAGAAATGTGTGCTTCATCGAGAGCAAGTTCTCTGAGGACGGCGGTATTGGATGAAATATTGAGCTCAAGGAAGAGTCCAAAGAGCCAACAATCGAGATTGCTGAAACTGGAATGTCCATTCAGCAAACCTCAGTATCAGATACTATGGTTCTAGTGCGAAAGTCTTCTAGAATATCTAAACCTCTGAAAAGATATGAGCTCCTACATGAGCAAGATTTTGAATCTTAGTGGGAGTAGATGATCATGGTGATGATCCTAGAAGCTACAAAGAAGCAATGCTGGATAGAGATGTTAGTAAATATTCCATATACGCAGCGGAAACAAAAAGAATATAATACAAGGATCGTTTACATGAGCCAAGATCAAGGGTATAATTTTACAATTTATATTAAAGTAAAATCTGCACAAAAGGTTAATCATGAGTAAAGAGAATCATACGCACGTTTGGAGGCTCCTCCAAGTTTGGCTATGAATGTTTTTGCTATCGATCCAAGCGTAGGATTGAACCCACGTAGTTCACACGAAGACAATCACAAGGAACTAAGGAGGGATTTGTTAGATCCTCCTTAGCCTTAAGAATCAAGAAGAAGAAAAATCAAAGGATTGATTTTAGGCAAAATGAATTTCTGCCGTGGGAGAGAAATGGGGCTGCTGTGTATTTGGTTTTACAATGAAAAATGAGCTAGTGAATTAATTGTTCCATTTTACAAATAAACATTTTCTTTTATAGTAAAAGTTTAGTGTCGTATTCCCATATGGAATAGGCTTGGGCTTAGACCCAAACACCCCATGTTACCAAACACTCCCTAATTAGATATTTTATTTATTTCATCATTATCTCAATTAAATTCAATTAATATATATTTAATCTATACATTAACATTTAACAATAATGATGATTTAAATAAATATATGCGAACACATATTTAAACGTAATTTCACTTATTTAATTTTTCTAATTAAATAAAGGCTACAACCTTCAGCAAATTTAATTGCACCATGAAATTACCAAAATACCCTTTCGCCTTAAAGGACAAAAACGCCCTTCTTTCTTCTTGGCTCTTAAATTATCTTCTATGTGTGTGACCCATAGGCTCCTCATCATACCAGCAGTGTATAGTATCGCGATTAACACCAATTAATCGTCTCACTGTACATAGACCAAGATTGGCCCCTAGCAAGGCATCATGGCCACCCGATAGATTCGGATTCAGCAAAGTAGCTACCCGTCAACGATATCGTTATCGTACAATTCGATCATTTCATCATACGTTATCTTGACGAGACGAAGGCATAGAAATAGTGTCAACCTTCGGTTACTCTCGATATTATGTATTCAGTTTCTGGACCAATGACCCGTATTATAAACTAGATAGAGCAACAACTCAATCCCACTGTGGCCACAGTTTTAGTGTCATTGCCATATACTGAATTGCGCCGTGAGATAACTTTCTCCCGTACCCGGGAGTGATAAATCCTCTGTCAATCCACCATAGTCTTGATACACTCCTTGATGCAGCCAATCACCACCGTATTGACAGCTCTGAAAAGAACTGCGTTAGGCTAGTGTCAAACTACACCAATCGGTGCACAAGGCGCTCCGGTGATCTCAAGTCTAAGGATCACATGCACCACCATTCGTTAGAGGATTTGTTCCATAGACACTGGGGTTACCATCCATATGGAATCCTCTGGTGGGTCAGTCCAGTGAACTTGCTGTGGTGTAATCGCCTACAACAAACACCCATGTGTTGCACCAGGTTGTCACCAAACAACCTTGACAAGTGAGATCAGTCACTGCCTTTCGACAGGGTCGTTCAACACTATGATAGCCTTACCGTATTATCTGTGCCCTTACTTCAGAATAATACTGGGGCTACGGACGTTTCTAGAATGGCCACCATATGTGCTCATAGGGTTCTCACTATCAAGATTTGAAACACTTGATACCCTCGTCACGGCTCTACCATTCTAAGGACATATATCAATACATATTGCAATAATAATGATTTACGCGATATAGAATAAAATGCCTTTTATTGATTAATGAACATTATTACAAAGAGTCAATTCTACAATAATTGATTGGCTCTAGGGCATCTACTCTAACAATCTCCCACTTGCACTATAGCCAATCATTCATGTATTTAATACCAAATGATCTCAAGTGCCTGTCATGCTTCTGCTGCGACAGAGGCTTTGTTAGTGGATCTGCGAGATTGTCGTCAGTATGCACTTTACTAATCTGCACGTCTTTCCTCTCAACTATCTCTCTGATGAGATGGAATCGTCTGAGTATGTGTCTGGACTTCTGATGAGACCGTGGTTCCCTAGCTTGAGCAATTGCTCCATTGTTGTCACAATAGATGTCTATAGGATCAACAATCGTGGGAACCACACCAAGTTCAGTAATGAACTTCTTAATCCAGACTGCCTCCTTGGCCGCATCTGACAATGCAATATACTCAGCCTCCATTGTAGAGTCCGCTACAGTGCTTTGCTTGGAGCTCTTCCAGCTCACTGCACCGCCATTGAGACAAAATACAAACCCTGATTGCGATCGATAATCATCTTTGTCCGTTTGGAAACTAGCATCACTGTATCCTCTTACAGTGAGCTCATCTTCCCCTCCATAAACCAAGAACATATCCTTAGTCCTCTTCAAGTACTTAAGAATATTCTTGACAGCCATCCAGTGACGCTCACCTGGATCCGATTGATATCTACTACAAGTGCTCAAAGCACATGAGACATCAATCCGAGTACATAGCATGGCATACATGATGGATCCAATTGCTGATGCATATGGGATCCTCTTCATCCTATCTCTCTCATCTTGTGTTTTAGGACACAATTCCTTAGAGAGATAAACACCATGTGACATCGGAAGAAATCCTTTCTTGGATTCTTCCATACTGAATCGTTTCAGTACTTTGTCAATATATGCACTCTGACTTAGGCCAAGCAACCTACGCGATCTATCACGATAGATCTTTATACCAAGGATGTAGGCTGCTTCCCCTAAGTCTTTCATGGAGAAGCACTTGGATAACCAAGTCTTTACCGACTGCAAGTTCGGTATATCATTCCCGATCAGAAGTATGTCATCGACATACAACACTAGGAATGCTACTGCGCTCCCACTCACTTTCTTGTAACACAGGGCTCATCTTCGTTCTTGATAAAACCGAATTCTTTTACGGCTTCATCAAAACGAATGTTCCAGCTCCTTGAAGCTTGCTTGAGTCCATAAATGGATCTTTGCAACTTGCATACCTTATTAGCTTGACTATCAAGAACGAAACCATCAGGTTGTGTCATATACACATCCTCCTCAAGGTTTTTGTTCAGAAAAGTAATTTTGACATCCATTTGCCAAATCTCATAGTCATGATATGCAGCAATTGTAAGCATAATCCGGATGGATTTAATCATGACAACCAGCGAAAAGGTTTCTTCATAGTCAATGCCATAAATTTGTTTGAAACCTTTGGCAACCAGCCGTGCTTTATAAGAATGCACGTTGCCATCCATGTCAGTCTTCTTCTTGAAGACCCATTTACACCCTGTGGGTTTTACCCCTTCAGGTGGTTCCACCAGAGACCATACTTGGTTCTGGTACATGGAGTCCATCTCAGATTTCATGGCTTCAAGCCATTTAACAGAATCTGGATCCGATATAGCGTCCTCGTAAGTTTTGGGTTCATCGTCTTGGTAGACTAGTACGTCACCATGTTGAGTCACGAGATAACCGTATCTCTCGGGCTCATGGCGTACTCTCCCAGATCTACGTAGCTCCTGTGCTACCTGAGGTGGTTCACTTTGATCCACAAGTTGTGAAGTAACCTCCTCATGATGCTCAACCACTTCCTGTGGCACATCATCCCGTCCTTCGTCTAGTATATCTTGTGGTTCTAGAACTTCATTGAGTTCTACTTTTCTCCCACTAGTACTTCTTAGAAAATATTCATTTTCTAGGAAGACACCAGATCGAGTAACAAAAATTTTGTGCTCTTTTGGGTGGTAGAAATAGTATCTTTTGGTCTCCTTTGGATATCCCACAAATATACATTTACAGGATTTTGGGCCCAACTTTTTCGAAGTCAACTTCTTAACATAAGCTTCTCAACCCCAAATCCTTAGATAAGACAAGTTGGGCTTTCGCCCACTCCATAATTCATATGGAGTCTTATTTACAGACTTTGACGACACATGGTTCAAAACATGACTCGCAGTCTCTAGGGCATAACCCCAGAATGATGTGGGTAAATCACTAAAACTCATCATGGACCTAACCATGTCAAGTAAGGTCCGATTCCTCCTTTTTGACACTCCATTGTGTTAGGGTGTATAAGGAGGGGTGAGTTGTGATACTATCCCACATTCCTTCAGGTACTCTGAAAACCTTGAGCTTAAGTATTCACCTCATCGATCCAACTGAAGAGCTTTAATACTTTTGCCCAACATATTATGTACTTCATTCCTGAATTCCTTGAATTTATCAAAGGCTTCAGATTTATGTCTTATAAGGTAGACATAACCATATCTACTGAAATCATCAGTAAATATGATGAAGTATGAATATCCACCTCTGGCTTCAACTGTTAGTAGACCATATACATCACTATGGATAATGCCTAACAGCTCAATAGCCCTTTCACCTTGTCTTGTGAAAGCAGACTTGGTCATCTTGCCTAACAAGCATGACTCACAAACCTCAAATGACTGAAAGTCAAAAGGGGCCAAAACTCCATCCCTTTGAAGTTTTGCAATGCGAGTCTTATTAACATGACATAATCTACAATGCCAGAGATATGTCTGGTTTTGATTGCTATGTTTAGCTTTCTTGGTTTCAATATTGAGAATATCTTTATTGTTTAAATCAAGAACATATAATCCATTATATAACCTTGCAATTCCAAATAGAATACCATTCAAACTAAAGGACAACAATCCATTAGATATCTCAAAATGGTACCCTATATTATCCAAAGCGGATACTGAAATAATATTTCTAGAAATAGAAGGTACGTGATAACAGTTATGTAGTTCCAATAACAAGCCCGTAGGCAAAGATAAACAATAAGTCCCTACAGCCAATGTAGCCACATGTGCTCCATTTCTAACTCGTAGTCCACTTTTCCCTTGGCGAGCACTCTACTCTGTCTTAGTCCCTGCACATTAGTACAAATGTGAGTACCACATCTTGTGTCAATGACCTAAGATGTTGAGGGAGAGAAATTAATCTCAATCATATAAATACCTGAAGTCGTAGCCTCTGACTTCTTCTTGCTTACAAGGAAAGCCTTGTAGTGTTTCCTCCAGTGGCTAGGCTTGCCATAAAAGAAGCAGACTACCTTGCTTTTCCCTATGCCACTCTCAGGCCCAAGAGCAACCTGTCCTTTGGGCTTAGGCTTGGGTTTGGCCTTAGCCTTACCCTTGCCGTTGTCCTTTGCTTTACTGGCAGCAACCAGTAAAACAGGCTTGGACTTTTTCAAGTCCTGCTCTGCAGTCTTAAGCATGTTTAAAAATTTTGACAGGGTTTTCTCTATCGTGTTCATATTGAAATTCATTATGAACGGGCATAAGAGTCAAGCAAGGATTGCAGAATTAAATCCATTTGTAATTCTGCATCCAAGCCACATCCAAAGTCTCAAGCCTTTCTATGTGCTTGATCATCTTGAGCACATGAGGACTAACTTGGGCTCCCTCAGTCAGACAACTCCCAAATAGTGCTTTCGACACCTTGTACCTCTCATGTCGAACATTTGTTTCGAAAAGCTCCTTAAGGTGTAGAATGATGGAAGAAGCATCCATATTCTCATGCTGCTTTTGCAGCATAGGTGTCATCGATGCTAACATCAAGCATTGAACGCTATCAGCATCATCAAGGAACTTTTGATAAGTATCCTTAACTTCCTGAGTGGCATCAGGATCAGGCTCAGCCATGTATGGCTTTTCAAGGATATACAATTTCTTTTCTGACTTAAGTATAATCCGAAGATTACGATACCAGTCTGAGAAATTGGATCCATCCAACCTGTTTTCTTTTTCGATTATCGGTCGCAGGTTCATAATGCTCATTTTGGTGAATCTACAATTGCAGAAAAGATAAAGTTAATATAAAGTTCATTGTTGTTTAATATGGTCTTTTATTAAACGATGCTCCCACTATTTTACTCAAGCCAATAGCCCTCACTATTAACTCGGGAAAGCCCGTTGACTTTCCTAGTGGACCGAGATCCCATCCTGCCCATTTCAAACCTTCGCTTTGGCGAACAAGCCAAAATGAGTTGATTAGGTAGGCCAACAAACTTAATCCACACCAGTTGATAGCTCCCACTATCAACCTCAAATGTGAGAAAGCCAACAAGCCAATCACACAATCCAATGGCTCCAACCATTTTCCTCAAGTGTGATTCTCAGTATCAGTAGAGTGGACACTACATGTCACCACGTACACATAATATGTGTACTGCTCTACTATGCCTATGACGCGTTTATCAACCTTCGCTTTGGCGAACAAGCAAAACCGTCATTTTAAGTCGACCCATCACCATTAAGGAAAACTCCAATGTATTTTAACCTCCCACTGGTAGAAGTGTACCCTTCGCTTTGGCGAACAAGGTTTCGACGAACAGTGGTTTGATTAAAACCATGGTGATGGAAGGCTTACGTGACTTAATATACTTTAGTTGAGGGGTTTGTTATTTAATGTCTCATCAGATTATTATCTTTGTTAGAATGACATTGTTTGGCATGTTATTCAACATTCAACCTTAGCATGCATTCTAAACATAATATAAAACGTGTCGGTACATGGCCCAACTAAAACCGATTTCCTCGAGCCTAGAGGAATCGGTGGGTCACCTAGGGGTCCTGTAATAAACATCTTGAGTCTTCAAGTATGGTTGCCTCGTCCTTTGCTCCGTGTTCAAGTACATTACAAAAATATCATTCTAAATTTACAATAAAATAATTATACAAATTCTTTACATCAATAAATTTAGAAACCTCGATTTACATTCAAGGGGAATGAGATGAGAAGAGAATGTACATCGAGAAAAGGAGAAAGGCAGGACACGTAGGCCCTATTTCATAAATTATACAACCATACAAACCCAAAATTATTTTAAAACATTCACTCTTAGGTCTAAGGCTCATGTACCGGGCACCATGCAATATTCAAACAAGTACAAAGCATACCTTTCAAAAACAATCAATTTTTGAAATTTGTAGGTTAATTACATTTTACCCCTGATAATTTGTAGATCTGTATTTGGTCCAAAAGTTTTGAAACTTTACATTTTAGCCCCTACACACTTGGAAGTGCGCTCGCTACGGCAATGAGTTAGATCGCCGCAGCGTGCGTTGATTACTTGATGTTCACGCTCAACGTACGTTCGCTGCGGCGATTTGGTGCAACGTTTGTCCTAAGGACGATCGCTGCGACGAGCGCTGGTTTCGTCACCAACACTCGTCCAGAGGACAATCGCTGCGGTGATGCTTTATATGTAAAAGGAGAGGTAGAGAAGGCCAATGCAAAAGGAAAAATGTTTCCACTGTGGAGAAGATGGACACTGGGAGAGGAACTATCCACAATACCTGAACAATATGAGGAAAGGTAAAGGAAAAGCAAGTACGAACCAATGTCTTATGATTGAATATGAATTAAGTGTTAATTCAGATAGTGATTCCTAGATATTGATTCAGCAGCAACATCTCATGTTTGTATGTCTTTGCAGGTGCTTCAGAACTGTAGTTTGGTCCAAAAGTTTTGAAACTTTATATTTTAGCCCCTGCACACTTGGAAGTGCACTCGCTGCAACGATGAGTTAGATCGCTGCAGTGTGCGTTGATTACTTGACGTTCACGCTCAACGTACATTCGTCGCGACGATTTGGTGCAACGTTCATCCTAAGGACGATTGTCGCGGCGAGCGCTGGTTTCGTCACCAACGCTCGTCCAGAGGACGATCGCTGCGGTGATGCTTTATATGCAAAAGGAAAGGTAGAGAAGGCCAATGCAAAAGGAAAAATGTTTCCACTGTGGAGAAGATGGACACTGGGAGAGGAACTGTCCTCAATACCTGAACAATCTGAGGAAAGGCAAAGGAAAAGCAAGTACGAACCAATGTCTTATGATTGAATATGAATTAAGTGTTACTTCATATAGTGATTCCTAGATATTGATTCAGCAGCAACATCTCATGTTTGTATGTCTTTGCAGGTGCTTCAGAATAGTTATGAGGTGACAAAGGGCAAGATCATTTTGAGGATGGCAAATGGGGCATGAGTTGCAGCCAAGGCCATGGGGACTTGCCCAATAAGACTACCTTCAGAACATGTTTTGAATTTATTTAATATATTGTACTTTGAAAAAGCCACTATAAACATCATATCGAATTCTGCTTTGTGTAAAGCAGGTTACTGTGTACTATTTAATGGAAATGAATGTTCTTTATGGGGATATGCTCTCTAGACCTCTGTGCATATCCTTAATAGGGTCCCATCTAAAACTGTCTAAAAAACACCGTATGATTTATGGTATGGAACTGAATTATATGAAGATTTGAGGACGTCCAAGTCTGAATTATATAAAGATTTGGGGATGTCGAGCTTATGTTAAATTAGTTAAATTTGATAAGCTAGATGTTAAATCCGAGAAGGGTCGGTTCATTGGATATCCTAGAGATAGTTTAGGATATTACTTTTACTTCCTAAGTGATCAAAGAGCTTGGATAAGTAGAAATGTGTGCTTCCTCGAAAGCAAGTTCTTAGAGGAAGGCGATATTGGAAGAAATATTGAACTCAAGGAAGAGTCCGAAGAGCCAACAATCGCGATTGCTGAAACTGGAATGTCCACTCAGCGAACCTTAGTATCAGATACTATGGTTCTAGTGCGAAAGTCTTCTAGAATATCTAAATCTCCGGAAAGATATGAGTTCCTACATGAGCAAGATTTTGAATCTTAGTGGGAGTAGATGATCCTAGAAGCTACGAAGAAGCAATGCTGGATAGAGATGTTAGTAAATGATCCATATACGCAGCGGAAACAAAAAGAATATAATACAAGGATCGTTTACATGAGCCAAGATCAAGGGTATAATTTTACAATTTATATTAAAGTAAAATCTACACAAAAGGTTAATCATGAGTAAAGAGAATCATACGCACGTTTGGAGGCTCCTCCAAATTTGGCTATGAACGTTTTTGCTACCGATCCAAGCGTAGGATCGAACCCACGTAGTTCACAAGAAGACAATCACAAGGAACTAAGGAGGGATTTGCTAGATCCTCTTTAGCCTTAAGAATCAAGAAGAAGAAAAATCAAAGGATTGATTTTAGGCAAAATGAATTTCTGCCGTGGGAGAGAAATGGGGCTGCTGTGTATTTGGTTTTACAATGAAAAATGAGCTAATGAATTAATTGTTCCATTTTACAAATAAACATTTTCTTTTATAGTAAAAGTTTAGTGTCGTATTCCCATATGGAATAGGCTTGGGCTTAGACCCAAACACCCCATGTTACCAAACACTCCCTAATTAGATATTTTATTTATTTCATCATTATCTCAATTAAATTCAATTAATATATATTTAATCTATACATTAACATTTAACAATAATGATGATTTAATTAAATATATGCGAACACATATTTAAACGTAATTTCACTTATTTAATTTTTCTAATTAAATAAAGGCTACGACCTTCAGCAAATTTAATTGCACTATGAAATTACCAAAATACCCTTTCACCTAAAAGGACGAAAATGCCCTTCTTTCTTCTTGGCTCTTAAATTATCTTCTATGTGTGTGACCCATATGCTCCTCATCATACTAGCAGTGTATAGTATCGCGATTAACACCAATTAATCGTCTCACTGTACACAGACCAAGATTGGCCCCTAGCAAGGTATCATGGCCATCCGATAGATTCTGATTCAACAAAGTAGCTACCTGTAAACGATATGGTTACCGTACAACTTGATCATTTCATCATACGTTATCTTGACGAGACGAAGGCATAGAAATAGTGTCAACCTTCGGTTACTCTCGATATTATGTATTCAGTTTCTAGACCAATAACCCGTATTATAAACTGGATAGAGCAACAACTCAGTCCCACTGTGGCCACAGTTTTAATGTCATTGTCATATACTGAATTGCGCTGTGAGATAACTTCTCCCATATCCGGGAGTGATGAATCCTCTGTCAATCCACCATAGTCTTGATACACTCCTTGATGTAGCCAATCACCACTGTATTGACAGCTCTTAAAAGAACTGCGTTAGGCTAGTGTCAAATTACACTAATCAGTGCACAAGGCGCTCCGGTGATCTCAAGTCTAAGGATCACATGTACTACCATTCGTTAGAGGATTTGTTCCATAGACACTAGGGTTTCCATCCATATGGAATCCTCTGGTGGGTCAGTCCAGTGAACTTGCTGCGGTGTATTCACCTACAACAAGCACCCATGTGTTGCACCAGGTTGTCACCAAACAACCTTGACAAGTGAGATCAGTCACTGCCTTTCGACAGGGTCGTTCAACACTATGATAGCCTTACCGTATTATCTGTGCCCTTGCTTCAGAATAATACTAGGGCTACGGACGTTTCTAGAATGGCCACCATATGTGCTCATAGGGTTCTCACTATCAAGATTTGAAACACTTGATACCCTCGTCATGGTTCTACCATTCTAAGGACATATATCAATACATATTGCAATAATAATGATTTACGCGATATAGAATAAAATGCCTTTTATTGATTAATGAACATTATTACAAAAAGTCAATTCTACAATAATTGATTGGCTCTAGGGCATCTACTCTAACAAGAGATTCAGGAAAATGACTGGAAGCAATGGATTCTGAGATAAAATCAGTGCAAGCCAATCAAGTATGGTCACTTGTGGATCCACTAGAGGGAATAGTTCCTATAGGCTGTAAATGGGTCTATAAGAGAAAAGTTGGCCAGGATGGGAAGGTGGAGACCTTCAAAGCTCGTTTGGTAGTGACAGGTTATACTAAAAAACAAGGATTGAATTATGAGGAAACCTTCTCGCCCATAGCTATGATTAAATCCATCCGTATAATGCTAGCCATCGCAGCATACCATGATTATGAAATTTGGCAGATGGATGTCAAAACAACTTTCCTTAATAAGTTTATTGAGGAAAACATCTATTGGAACAACCAATAGGTTTTGTATCCTCTGCTGAAAAACATAAGGTATGCAAGTTGCATCAATCCATTTATGGATTGAAGCAAGCCTCAAGAAGCTAGAACATTCGATTTGATGACATAATCAAATTGTTTGGTTTTGTCAAGAATCCGGATGAGCCATGTATATACAAATGGGTTAAAGATCATACCATCACATTTCTCATATTATATGTAGATGACATACTTTTGATGGAAAATGACGTAAGCATGATGATAGAGGTTAAAGTCTGGTTATCTAGAACCTTCTCAATGAAAGACTTAGGAGAAGCGACCTATGTCCTTGGCATTCATGTCTATAGAGATGAACGAAAAAGGGTAATTGGATTATCTCAAAAATTGTACATAGAGAAAATGCTGAAAAGATTCAGCATGGAGAACTCTAAGAGAGGTCTCTTGCCTTTCACTCATGGTCTTCATCTTTCCAAAGAGATGGGTCCAAAGACCGATGAAGAACGACAACGGATGCATAATTGCCTCATGTGTCTACTGTAAGTAGCTTAATGTACGCAATGCTATGTACAAGACCTGATATAGCTTATGCTATAAGTGTTACGAGCAGATCAGTCAAATCCTAGGGACAAACATTGGTCGGTTGTAAAATCGATCCTTAAATACTTACGAAAAACTAAGGATCGAGTTTTGAGTTATGGATGTTTAGAATTCAACATTCAAGGATACTCAGATTCTCATTTCCAGTCAGATATTGACAATAGAAAGTCCATGTCAGGGTACATTTTTATATGTAATAGAGGTGCTATTAGTTGGAAAAGTTCCAAACAAACAACTACAATAGACTCCATTATAGAACTGAATACATTGCTACTCCAGAAGTAGCAAAGGAGGCTGTTTGGATGCAAAAGTTCATAATTGAGGTGTGGTTCTAAACATAGCTTACCCAATAAGCATGTTCTGTGACAATACTAGCGCTATTGCATAGGCAAAGGAACGAAGGGCATACCAAAAATCCAAACATAGTCAACGCAAGTATCACATTTTGAGAGAATTCGTTGGAGTTGGAGAGATTATAATTCTAAAGACACCTTCAATAGAAAATGTAGTTGATCCACTAACTAAGGCGATGACACTGAAGTAATTGGACCATCATCTTAAGAAGATGGATAAGAGATATAACATCAAATGGCTTTAGGGCAAGTGGGAGTTTGTTAGTGTATGTCCTAGAAACCATTCGTGTTGTCAGTTTTAGAGCATTTTGTCTTGTATCAATATATCATAAATAATAGAAGAAAGAGTTCTTCAATTCATATATATATAAATTGCTTCCTTTATATAATCATGCATTTAAAATAAAGTATGAATATGAATTGTCCAGATGATTCATTTAATCGGTAAATGAATTTATCAAAAGGTTCCCTATGGAAGTAATATTATTTGGGCAACTATATTGCATAGTAGGCATACTAGATGCTTCTGAAAGATATCGTGAGTTGATATAAGTACAGATGATGATGATAGTCATGTCATTGGGGCATTAATATGGATTAGTAGTTGGTGAACTGTTTTTCGAACGTGACCGAATAATGAGAAATCACTTGGAAAAACATGTAGTCAATGATTTATCGTTTGGTTATATCAGTATACAATGTAGTCCTTTGACTTGAAACATCATGGTCGAATTTGATACGGATGCGTATGGTTCATATGGTGTATAAGTATGAGACTAGTCATGTTTCGTATGATAAAACCTATTTGGTCATGCATTGCTCATATGTGGAAATGAACGATGGTAAAGACGGGATCCATTTACTCGAAAATATAGGATCAAGAGTACCGCTGACTCCATTCGGATCTGGGTTCTTGGACGAACGTCAATAAATGTTGGAAACCAAAATCTCTAGCCAGAGTATATTATTAGTCACACGAAAGTAAGTTTGTGATGATAAGTTCCAAACATATTAATAGATGATTTGTTTGAAGATCGAGTTTATGATTTGACGTTCCATGAATCTGTACTTGATCAGGATATATCAATGGAGGGACTTTACCTACATGGTACATATGCTCTGAAAAGGGTTCGATGAAGTATTTCTTCATCTTGGTTTAGGGACTATGGCATATTGCTAGATGTTTACCATAGTCGTAGGGCCTCGGACAGGTTTTCGGATTCATCCAGAACTAGCTCACGGCTAATCAACGGTGGACTAACATGGTCACACTAATAGCCTTAAGAAGTTAGAGAATGATAAGAGAGAGAATTGATTATCCGAATAAGGCTAGCACCTTCGAAGGGTAATGACAGGATTTCTATGATAATTGTTACATAGAAAATTATTCGTGACATTTTAAAATTTAAAATGGTCAAGCAATAATTAATTGTATGTAATTATTATTTATATCTTAAAGCGTTAAGATAAATGAGATAATCTAAAATTGCTTTTAATAGTTAAAGGGCAAAACGGTAAACTTATCGGTTGTTAATGTAAACTAGTTTAATTTAAATGGGCCCTTGAATAATATTGATTATTCAAAGGATCCTGGGCTCTTTTTAGAATAAGGTTTTATTAGGGCATGCAAGTGAAAAAGAAATAATTAAAAAATAACCCATGTATATATAAATGCAAATGGTTGCATTTTAGGTCAAGTTGTTCATTGTTCACTCAAAAGAAAAACGCAAGTTCTCTCTTAGGTTCGGCCGCCCTCTCTTTCTCTCAAGGTGGTGTTAAAGTGTGGAGGGTTTATAACTTTGAATCTTGCCTTTATCAAACCTAAGCTCTAGGAGAAGGTATGCTATTCATTTGTGCTTTATTTAAAGTTTTTTGAATCCTTTAATCCATATCTTAGCTTGCATGTCTTGTTTACATGCTTCCCATCATTTTTCCGCCACCTCTTCATGGGTTTTTCAGGGTAGCTCAAACAAGAGTCCCATTGCAAACTTGCATGACTAATAAAAAATGAAGAAAACCAAGAACAAGTTTGAAAATAGATTTTGGTATGGAAGCCAAATCATTCCAATAAGTCACGATTTTTTTTTTGGAAAATATTTGAAATAAACATTGAAGCCAAAAACCAAAGTACAAAATTAAAATAAGCAAATGAAGACATTGTAGATTTTCTTCAAATTGACTAGATGTTGGAAAATAGTCACATTTAGGAAAAGGGCTAGATGTAGGAAAATGGCCAGATGCATGAAATGGTCGGAGGTAAGAAAACGACTTGATGCAGATATATGCTTTTTAAACACAAATTGTGATTTTGGCTCACAAATCAGCTTTAGAAATAGGATTTTAAGGTCCCAAAAGTTTCCTAAGAAATGTAAGGATCATATGAAAGTGGAATCACTCCCAAAATAATAATTTAAGCATGCGAATAAAATCACACGTGATTGCTCATGCAAGAACATGAAAAATACACAAATAAGCTTGCAAACTGTGATATAGGTGCTTCAAAATGCCATGTTTCATACTAGAACAATGTTATATGATATGTAAGTAAACTCTAAATGCTTCTGATGAATTTAAAACAAAGAAATTGATTATCCAAGGGATATAAACATCTATGGGGGTTGTATTAAGGTTGTAGAGTGTGTTTTTGTGTTGTAGTGAGTGAATAGAGAGCTATGGCACTTAGAAAATGAGATTTCTCTTTATAAAATGGGATGGAAAGTATATGGAGTTGGTGAAAGTGTTTAGGGTTGCCATGTGTCATGACCCCAGAAGAATTGTGCGGCCTTAGTGCACAAACAAGATATCAAGCACTAAGCAAGCCTAAATAGCCCATAAACTCTTAAAGAAAAATAAGAACTTAAAGAACAGATGGAGAGAAAAACTCTATTGTATTGCTCTCAATGGAATACAATGATTGGAATATGAAAATAAACTAAGACTTACCTAGCTTTATATAAGAGTTTACAAGTAGATCTAACAATATAGATCCATCCATATCCATTAAGATGGATGACTATAATTTATTATACAAGCAATAGAATCCTAGTCCTATTCTGAAGCCTTTTTTGGAACATTTTGGAAGCTTTTAGAAAGATTCTCTTGGATATTCTTTGATGCTTTTGGGTTAAGTATATGTCAAACCTCTTGCATTATATATTGGGCCTCACATGGACTTAGGCTTAGGTCAGACATGACATTTTCCCCACCTAATAGTGTGATGCCCTCATCGAAAAGTCGTATCGTGAAACTCCCAAATCTTGCTTTCAAACTGTCAGAGTGAATGCTTGGGTTCCTAATTAGTTTTACAATCCGCTAAGCCTTTCCACTTCTCTAGATACTCACGAGTAGAATTATAATTCTGCTTGTGAACTACCTTTGTGTCTAGAATGGCCTCGATGTTCTTTTCATAGGCGGAAGTGGTGCCAAATGGTACTTGTTTGAGTTCGTTTTTGTCAGAATCTTCCATGTTTGCATGATAAGGATTCAAACAACTCATATAGAAGATTGGATGAAAGTTAAGTCTCGAAGTGTGGGCTCAATTGATAAGTGACGCTTTTAACCCTCTTGACAATGGGAAATGATACCTCATACTTTCATAGCAATCCCTTATGAAGTAAGCATGTTGATTTGTGTTGACTGATCAAAATATTCACAAACAACATATCCCCCACAGAGAACTTAACATGTCTCCATTCATTGTCTGCCATTTCCTTCATCTTCTTGGTTGCATTGCTCAAATACAACCGTATAATATCTGCTTACTCGTGCCAAGTCTTGGCAACTTTGAATGTTGCGGGACTCTTACCATTGTAAGTCTTCTCAATAGTGTGCAGTGTAAGAGGTTGATGTCCCATGATCATCTCGAATGGACTTTGATCAATAGCTTCACTATGTTTTAAGTGGTAAGAAAACTACACAATATCCAGCAACTTCACCCAATCTCGCTGGTTGACGCTCACGAAATGCCTCAAGTACAACTCTAGAAGTGCATTAATGTGAATCCACCTTTAAGACTACCCATTAACCTCTACGTCAGCCAAGCAAAGTCCATAAGAGAAGCCATTCATGGTCTCAGAAGCAATTCGGCCCAAATTGAAAGAATGAAGCAAAATGAGCTCAATCTAAGCCTATTTCACCCAAGCCCTTCAATAGGCCCAATCCATTTATTTGTGTGTAATATGCTTTTGTGGAAATCACACATATTCCATTTGGGAGGGAAAGTTCAAAGGAGAGTCAACCCTTGCACATGACTTCGCAAATCTAAGGAGACAAAGCATGAGAAGGGTGGCTCAAGGTTTTCTATCTCGTCAAAAATAGGTTATGACAATGGTGGGTAGCTTCTTGTCCCTTTCCCTTTTGGGAAAGTCACATGTTTTGCTAAATTCCAAGTTCCCTAGAATTAAAGACCTAATAGCATAGCCTTTTTAAATTTCCTATGTATTGCTTAATGTAATTTCTTTTATATTTGACTTGTGCTAATATTGACCACTACTTGTATGGTATATATTACATTTTGCTTAATTGTATGCCACATGTATGGATTAGATTGAAGCATGATTAGGGTAACTTTTGTAAGGCCATATATAAGGCTGTATCGTCTCTTTTGTAAGGGTTAGACTTTGATTAATGAAAATTGTGAGCTCTTGAGAGAGTTTGTTCATCCTTTATCCAATCTTTGCCACAGGTTGGTGGTGGAATCCTTGGTTGGTGGATTTTCCTTTAGGCCTCGGTTATTTGAAATTTGTTTGTTCTCATTTGTTCTTGTGTGTTAAATACTTGTTATTGCGTGGTCAATTTATTCCTTTCAAGGAGAAGTTGCTGCCGAATTGAAGATTGGTGGATTGTTACTCATTTGGCTTGATAAGAACTAATCTAAACTCACTCAAACTTGGTGAAAACACATCATGCATCCATTTTCTCGATTTGCCTATTTGTCTGAGGATAAAAGTGGTGGAGAAAAACAGTGCGGAGCCCATGAGCTTGAGCAACTTTCTCCAAAACTTCCCAGTGAATCGTGAGTCTCTATCATTGATGATGGATTGTGGTAGTCCCCAATACTTCACTGCATATTTGAAAAACAGTCGAGCTGTGTTTATGGTTGTGCATAGTTTTGGTGCCGCCATAAATGTTTCATACTTTGAATGTCTATCCACCACCGAAATAATCAAACCGCACCCCTCAGAAATCAGTAACGTAGTGATGAAATCCATGCTAGTACTCATCCAAGGTCTCTCGGGTGTCAATAATGGCTTAACCAATCCTTCTAGGTATTTATTCTCCACCTTGTCATGTTGGCAAACTAGACAAGTCCTCACAAACTGTTCCACCTCATCTCGCATTTTTGGCCAATAGTAGGCTGACTCTAGCAAAGCTCTCGTGCGTCTCTGCCCCGGATGGCCTGCCCACTTTGTGTCGTGGCACTCCTTGATCAAGTTCTTCCGCAGATTTTCAAATCTCGGAACATAAACTCGCCTGCCCTTGGTGTAGAGAAGATCATCTTCCACCCAAAACCACGTGGTCTTGCCTTTAATAGCTAGCTCAACAAGTTGTTTGGCTAAAGGGTCATGTTTTATCCCAACTTCGATAGCTTCAACAATCCCCTTATATGACTTATTCATGGCAACTAGCTTAGCCTTTCTAATCAGAGCGTTTGCCACAAAATATGTTTTTTACGGCTTGTATTGGAAGATATAGTCAAACTCGATCAAGAAATCATGTCATCTTGCTAACTTCGGACTTAGCTTTTTTTGACTTTGGAAATAGCTTGTTGCCACATTGTTGGTCAACATTAAGAATTTAGAGCCCAACATACTTATACCAAAGTCAAGACTTTGTCTTCTTCAGTAGGTCAGTAAGTGGAGCAGCTCTTGCAGAGTAACTCTTGATGAACCGGCGGTAGTAATTCACAAGCCCCAAGAAAGAACACAACTTCATCACTTTCGTAAGCGATTTTCATTCCGCTATAGCTTGTACTTTCCCTTTTTCCATTATAAGTCTGTTGTTTGATCTTGTGGCTAAGAAAGTCTGCTTCAAGTTGGCAAATGAACACTTACTTTTCTTGAAATAAATCTCATTATCTTGAAACCCCACGAGAACGATCTGGAGATATTCAAGGTGCTCCTCGAGTGCATTGCTGTAGATGACGATATAGTCAAGGTACACCACCACGAACTTGTCCAAGTAAAGCTAAAAATATGATTCATGAGTTGTAGAAAGTGGCTGGCGCATTTGTCAGTTTGAAAGGCATCACAAGGAAATCATATGCCCCATAATGAGTCACACATGTCATCTTTGCTTCATCAACCTTGGCTATTCTCACTTAATAGTATCTCGACCTCAAATCAAGCTTTGTAAAGTACTTGGTATGTCCCAATTGATCAAACTAGTTAGCAATGAAAGGAATATTGTATTTGTTTTTTTTTTGGTTACCTTATTCAATGCTCGGTGGTCGATACATGATAATCATATTTTTCATAGTGATTCTGTAATGAATTTCAATAGGATTTAGGATACTTCTCATACATTTTGGGCAATAATTGATACTTAATTCTATTATTTTTACTTTGCAGGCCTAAACAATAATTGTGAGCATAAATAATAGTTTTGAGCCTAAATGGTGTAAATTAAGCTTGTCAACTCGGAATGACCTGAATCTAGCATCTATGAAAAGATAAGAGGCATATCTACAACTTTCATTTTTGGGTGTTTCCTAATTCTGACTAGAAAAGGGTGAAAACTTGGCTTGAAGCTGTGAGTGACATGTTTTCGAGTTGAATAAGACATCTTTTAGAATGTGCTTTAGTATTTTAGCAATAACTTGAGCTGTAGACCTTGGATTTGGATGATTTGTGACCCATTGGAAAGAAAATTTAAAGGCTATAATTTTTGTGTTTACAATGGTTCCAGATTCAAAATTTATCATGCTAACTTTTGGATTTTCTGCGGCGAAGCTACGTCAGATGCGAAAAATAAAACAACACGTTTTAACTTGCTAGGGTTTTGGCCTTAAGTGAGAGGGTATGAATTGGAGCAAAAATGAAGGGAAAAGGTTGGAAGGTCTCTGGTTCATTTTTGGAAGAAGAACACCCTTGGCGAAGAAGAGAAGTGAGGATTGGAGCAAAATCTTAGAGAAGATTCTTCAACTTTGTTTATTTTTCCTTGATGAACCTTGATTCTTCTTGTTCCTCTTTTGTTTTAATTTCTAGCATGAACTAAACAGTTGAGCTAGGGATTTGATGTAGACTTTGATACAATATTTCAATTTATATCATTTGAGTTGCTTTTAGTTTTAATTTCATGATTTGAGTGTTTATTTCTATGCTTACTGTCTTTGGATGCTTGGCCACCATTCAAATGATGTGTTGTTCATGATGAGACTTAGAAGTGATTCATCATGTGTGCTTCTTAGGATAAACACCATAGATTGAGCGAAAACTAGAGATAGATAAACATGATCTTTGAAATCTAGGAAGAATTCCACAAAGCTTAAGAGACTTTGCACTATTAAATTTCAATTTATGGGTTCGGAAGGTTAATAGGAATAGGTTGGGTGGTAGAACCTAAGAAGGAGTATCGATTTTCAATCAAAGGAGTTAGAGCTTGAGTAATAGAATCTATAAATTGAATTAGCGTAACTAGGTGAAATCAAATACCCAAGGGTTGTTTTTATTTTTATTTTTTTATCATTGTTTGTTAATTGTGATATTGGGTTTGTTTTACTTTATTTTAGTTTATTAATTGTGAATTTTTCTTTAGATTGTCAATATTCCATCGCTTGATTGTTTGACTCTTCAATTAGTATTAAAGCTAGGAAATTTAATAGTTAGTAACACTATCCTCGTGGGAACGATACTCTACTTATCACTTTATTACTTTTTGTGACTAGTGCACTTGCTAAGCAAGTAAACGTGTTTTACGCATCAATACACAACTATAACGACCTATCATGCTTCTTCTGAAATAGGATTGGAGCTCTATATGACACCTTAGATGGCTAGATGAACCCTAGCTCTAGCAAATCTTTGAGTTGTCTTTTCAACTTGTCTAGCTCAGGTGGTGACATGCGATAAGGGGCTTTTGCTAATGGTTTGGCTCTAAGCTCGAGCTTAATTCGATGATCCATCTCCCTCATGGGTGGCAATTTTGACGACATTGCACTTTTGTACTCCTCAAGTACATTGGAAACCTTTCTCAGTACCTCCCATACCAAGCCATCACTCTCATCATCCACTGTGTGCATAGTGGCCAAATATGCGACTTCTCCCTACTCGACTTCTTTCTTCAGTTTTATTGTTGAGAAAAGATGTGGTCTGTCGCTTGACTTTGTTCTTGTGGGCTTTGTCATTGTGGGAATCATACACTGGTTTCTCTTCAAGATGTAAACAACGTTGAACAGTGGCAATGACAAAATGTTAAACTGCTTGAGGAATTTCATATGCAACATAATGTCAAAATCATCAAAAGGAACAACTGAAATATTTACCTTGCCAGTCCATGTGCCTAAGCATAGATCAACATCACATGTTACATCATAAAGAAGTTTTGCTTTAGTATTTACTGTCTTCAACCAACCATTCCCTTTGTCAACCTTGAGGCCTATTCTATTGACTTCCTTTTTTCAAATAGAGTTATGAAAAGCTCCTGTGTCTACCATGACTTAAGTAGGCTTCCCATTAATGCGAGCTTCCATGTATATAAGGGATTTTTTATTTGGCTTGTGTGGAACTGGATTTGCTTTCAAGACATTGAGGAGTTGTAAAGACCTCATTTCACTTAACTCTCATTCAATGATAACATTTAGTATGCTTTTATTCAGACATTTTGATTGCCAGTGTGGACCGTTGCATATGAAACAGTTGCTCCGAGGCTTGTTTTCTCGCTTGCCCTTATTCCACTCCTTCTTGGCTGGTGCTTGGCTCTTTCCATCATTGGAATGAGACTCTTTCGCTCCCCCACCTTTGCCATACTTCGATTTGGAATGTTTCTGTTTAGAGGAAGAGTCACTTCTTTGGTAATCTTGGAAAGTCTCCGCTATCGTCGTGGTTGAGGACACATCTTTCATTCCATGCCTTCGTATTTGTTGTTGAGCCTAATTTTGGAGTCCATCCGTGAAATTGAAGAGCAAATTTTCCTCACTCGTGTTATTTATCTACAACATTAGCCTAGAAAACTATTCGACATAGCCCACTATGGAATGAGTGTGTTTCAACTCCTTATCCTCTTCCACCAACTCACAACAAAGTCATGAAGATACATAGTGGCATCGAAGTAGCGCTTCATGTGCCAAATTAATTGTCTAACTCTTTCACATCCTTTTTCACATTATGCTCCTTGGGTCTAGGAGTTTCAACACGTGGTGTTGCAACTATAGATGAAAAAATAACTTGTCTCGCTACTATCGCCTTCTTGTAAATAGCTAATTTGTCTTTATCTCTCCCAAGCCCATCTTCACCTCCTTAAGGTGAGCTTAATGCTTGGCCAATGCTTCGACCATGTCTGCTTTGAAAGCTTTGATAAGGTTGGTGGTCATCTAACGACTCTTTACAACATTCTTATTAACAACATCAAATATAGAGTCTTCAAGCCCCTTCAACTTGTTGTCAACTTCCTTTGCAAATTGATCTAGTTGATCTAGCTTCTCAGAATGATTCACCAACGCTGACTCAAATTTAGCCGACTTGGCTTCCGTGGATCTTAATGCATTGCAAGATCTTAAATAGCCACACGATGTCTTCCCTTGCTTGTGAGCATCCTTTTGCCTACGCTAGCATTACTCGAGTTGCCATCGCTTCCTATCATCATTTCTTGCTTTGAAATGTGATATGAAAACCAATGCTCTGATATTAATTGTCACGACCCTAGAAGAATTGTTTCGGTTTTAGTGCACAAATAAGAGATTAGACACTAAGTAAGCCTAAATAACCCATAAACTTTCTAAGAAAAATAAGAATATGAAGAACAAAGAAGCTCTCAATTAAATACAATGCTTAGAATATGAAAATAATCTAAGACTAGCTAGCTTTATACAAGAGTTAACAAGTAAATCTGAAGGTCCAGATTCGTATATGTGACATGTCCATTAAAATGGATAACTAGGATTAATTATACAAGCAATAGAATCCTAGCCTTATTATGTTGCCTTTTTGGTGAAGGAACATTCTAGAAGCTTTTGGAATGATTCTCTTGCATATTCTTTGATGCTTTTGGGTCAAGCATCAACCAATATAAAATCAACCCATAAACAAATTCAAACAACCAAGTCAAGTTGCCTAGTAAGGAAACTGCTTTCTTGCCTTACCAGTGACCATACTTGAGGCTGAAAGTCGCAACTTTGTGTAGCCAAAGTAAAACCGTGAACCACTACCTTACCGATGACCACACTTGTGGCCCTAGCTTGCGTCCTCATGTGACTTGGCTAGACAATATTTCATGGTCTCAACGATGACCATGCTTGAGACTGTAGATCATTGAGATGGTGAAGGTGATGATTGGAGTGGTGACTTGATGGAGAAAAGAAAGATAATTGAATAAGTTAAAGGGTTTATTTTTTAAAATTTTATGTTTTTTTTTAAAGATATGCATTATTTTTTTTTCTGTTAATTTCTTAATGTTATTTATATTAAACTTACCATTTTACCCTTCAACAGTTTTACCGACAGAGATTTCGCAAAATTTGACAAACCCGAGGGTTTAAGAGTTATTTGTGATACCTTGGGTTTATAGCCATTAGGGAAACCTCGGGGGTTAAGTTAAAGACTTCACGACATGTTCCCACCCAAAAAACGTTACATTGACACTTCCCACCCTCTCACTACCCAAATAATATGTTTCCCTCTGTTTTGGGTGGGAAATATAGTGATTTACGAAAAAGGCCTCTTCTTAGCCTCTTCCCTTGCTAGCAATTGCCGTTGATGCTGGGGAGCGTCGGCAACCACAAAATATTGCAAATAAACATTCCTCAATTGTCTTTCAACCCAATAAACACAAAAATCAAATGAATCAATCCCAATCAATCCAATTAAAACTCGAAAAACCCTAGGGTGGGGGAGCTTCAATCGCCGACGATTGGTGAGTAAACGGGATCTGGGATGTTTGGGCTTTTGAATTGGAAGATCCAAGGAATCGATTGGTGGTGGCAGGGACGATTTTCAACATCGGAAATGATCAAAAATCGGCTTGGAAGTCGAAAGGTCATGCGGTGCACGGTCGACCATTGGCGAGCAAGGGACGATGATGGAGGCAAGAGTTTTGTAGAGTGGGTTGTGGGGAGTGTGATGGTGGTGTCTGGGGGAATTTATGGCAAAGAAATCGACTGGAAAATGGAGGCGATTGGTTTTGTAGAGTTGGCCATGCGAATGGAGGTGGTGGTGGGAAATGGTGAGTGATGACGGTAAATAGAGGCTTGAGATTTGTAGACGAGGTGATGGGGATTCTATGGGTAATCTCAGAAGTGATTTTGAACACTGAGATTGGCCGAAAAATGGTAAAAATTGTTGACTATGACGCTGCTAACATGCACCATCCTTATGCACCGTTCTTCTTCTCCGGCAGCCAATGTTTGTTGACCATTCTGCCCTCATTAATAATAGACTTTTGACTATTTTGCACTTCCTGACAACAAAAATTACTAACAAAATTATGTTTTGGGTACTGAAATGGTATTGAAAAAGTGGGTGGGTATGAATTTGTCAATGGGCTATTTTTTGGGTGGGAACATGTCGTTAACTCTAAGGTTGCATTTGGTTCGGGGTGATATAAGATTAATCCTGTAATCTTTGTTTAATTTTCAAGATTCCCTCGTTTGGTTGTCAAGTAATAAAATATTACGTAATCTTTTATTATAAATAGTGTTTACTGTTGGTAATATTAGGGGTAATCAGATTACTTTCCCAAGAGGTGTTAATATAAGATTACCGAAGTAATCTTAATTCTGACCCTATTTTGCCCTTAATCTTTTATCATTTCGGACACATTTGCCCTCATATGTCTACCAAATAACAATTACCTAAACCCTTTACATTTAAAATATAACTAAAATACCCTAGCCACAAAAAAGTTTAAAAGTTAACAAAATACCTCCAGTCACCCAAAACCACCGTCGGCCGCTAGCCACCACCGTTGGTTGTCGGCAAAAGTCATCATATTGGGGCAAGACGGGTGGGATCTTACTAGTCGTGTGTTGGTAAAGACATTTCCGGCCATGGATTTGTGATCCATGGCCGAAAACGACCAGATCTAGCCGTTTCATGGCCAAAGATGTGGCCGTGAAACGACCATATTCATGGCCAGATCTAGCCTTTTTTGACATGGATCTTTGAATTATGGCCGGATTAGGCCTTTCTGGCGCACAACCAGCCAAATCTGGTTGGTCGTGCGCCATTACGGCAGTGGTGGCTGGTTGCCCGCAGTAGCTTGGGGTGGGCAGGGGTGATTTTGTTGTAAATTAAAGTTTTATATGGCTAGGGTGTTTTTACAAAATTTCAAATATAGAGGGTTAAAAAAAATAATTTAAAAAATATTAGAATAAAATAATAATAAAAAATATTATATTATTATTTAAAAAGGAGGACAATTTAGTAATTTATATAACATACCCACTCATTTATCCTTCCAACCAAACATATTATTATAACATACCCATCAATTTATTCCAACCAATCAAATACATTTCTCTAAGGTTGCGTTTGGTTCGGGGTGATATAAGATTAATCTTGTAATCTTTGTTTAATTTTCAAGATTCCTTCGTTTGATTGTCAAGTAATAAAATATTACGTAATCTTTTATTGTATATAGTGTTTATTGTTGGTAATATTGAGGGTAATCAAATTACCTTCTCAATGGGTGTTAATATAAGATTATCGAGGTAATCTTAATTTTGACCCCATTTTGCCCTTAATCTTTTATCATTTCGGACACATTTGCCCTCATATGTCTACCAAATAACAGTTACCCAGACCCTCTACATTTGAAAATATAGCTAAAACACACTAACTACAAAAAGTTTAAAAGTTAACAAAATACCTCTAGCCACCCAAGACCACCCTCAGCCGCTAGCCACCACTGCTGGACACTGGCGAAAGTCATCATATCGAGGCAAGATCGGCGAGATCTTGCCGATCGTGTGCCGGTAAAGACGTTTCTGGCCATGGATTTGTGATCCATGGCCAGAAACGACCAGATCTGGCCGTTTCACGACCAAAGATGTGGTCGTGAAACGCCATAGTTCTAGTCGTGAAAAGGCTAGATCTTTGGCATTCTCATGGCCAGACCTATGGCCGTTTCACGGTCAAATCTTTGGCCGTGAAATAACCATATTCATGACCAGATCTAGCCGTTTTTGGCCATGAATCTTTGTTCCATGGTCGGATTAGGCCTTACCAGCACACGACCAGTCAGATCCGGTTGGTAGCCACCGTAGGCCGGTCGTGCGCCATTACGGCGGCTAACGATGGTGGTGGCTGGTTGTTGGTAATGGCTTAGGGTGGGTGTGGGTGATTTTGCTATAAATTAAAGTTTTATATGGTTAGGGTGTTTTAACAAAATTTCAAATATAAGAGGTTAAAAGAAATAGTTTAAAAAATAATAGAATAAAATAATAATAATATTATATTATTATTTAAAAAAAAAGGTAATTTAGTAATCTATATTACATACCCACTCATTTATCCTTCCAACCAAACATATTATTATAACATACTCACCAATTTATTTCAACCAATCAAACATATTTTTCTAAAGATTTTCTGATAATCTATCTTTTTAGTAATACAACATTATCCCGTAATATAATATTTTCTGAACCAAATGCACTCGAAAGATTTTATAATAATTTATCTTTGTATGCTTCTTTATATACCTCTTTGGCTAATATTACTCGTAACATTCCTCCAATCACACCCTAAGTTAAATTTCAAAAGGGTTATTTCTCCTAATTTCTCACAAGATTTTAATCGGCTAGTAACTGTTTTGGCAAGAAACATATCGCTAGCATTGCCCATTACATTCGAGTTTGTTGTCAAAAAGCAGTTTCTTATTACGGTTTTCATGATCACTTGGAAGAAAAGGAAAAAAACTGAGTTGAAATGACCGATAATCAGCCCCACTGCTGCATATCACACGAGTTTCTGAGAGCAGTAAAAGAAAACCCCAACAAAATTGCTGTGATTCACGCATCTTCTTCCGGGAAAAAATTGATAAAAACCAAACAATATCCTTACGAAGGAGACCTTTTTTTCACTTTTGGTCAGTTGTTGGCGTCGATTGATTCCTTGAGCTCTCGCCTTCGTCGCATTCTTGATGGTTATTTTCTTAAATTATCACATTGCTTTGCGACTGTTATTTTTTCTTTTTGATTCTAATTGATTATCTTGGCTTAATTTGCAGGCAATAATTTAGAGGCTGAGTTGATGAAGAATGATATGCTGTATACGCCAAAAATTATTGGGTTATATATGACACCATCGGTGGAGTACATAATTTCTGTTCTTTCGATTTTGAGAATTGGGGAGGCTTTTTTGCCTCTGGATCATTCATGGCCACGACATAGAATAATGTCAATTATTTCCTCTTCCAATGTTCGTCTTGTTATTGCATGTGGGTCTTCGTTTGGTGAGCTGCTTCATGAATCACATTGGCTTGTAAAATGTGGGATTTGTCCTGTGTTGTGTTTTTCCATGGAACAGAGTGTTTCAGAGACAATTGGGCCATCGGAATTAAATTATGTTTGGCATTGTCAAAGCCAGAGGCAGAGATTGTTCTGTTATTTGATGTACACCTCAGGTTCCACGGGAACGCCTAAAGGCGTATGTGGCACTGAGCAAGGTAAACGGTTAGAGTTATTGATAATTTTATGAATAATACTACGTATACAAACTCTTTGTACAAACTAATCTATACAAACTGATAAGTTGTAAAGTGAATAAATGAATGCATGTAAAAACTCAAGAAACATTGATGAATGATGTAGCCATCAATGAGGTATGCTGCATCAGTTTGTATACTAAGTTTGTACATGCAGCACCACTCAAATTTTATTTTTCTTCCGTTATTTGATGATGCTATCTCTTTTATTTGTGTTTTTAAGGTCTTTTAAACAGGTTTTTATGGATGCAAGATTTGTATCCCCTGAATGGAGAGGAAGTTTTATTGTTCAAGACGTCAATTAGCTTTGTTGATCACTTACAAGAATTTCTTAGTGCTATTCTTACCGCTTGTTCTCTTGTTATACCTCCCACTATGGAGCTCAAAACGAATTTGTTTTCTATCATCCATTATTTACAGGTACACTTAATGCACTTTTGTTCTTTGTCCTATGTTATTTATGGTAGTGTTATGTATTCAAAGTTGGGATGCCATCTTTTAGCATAAATACAACAACTATTGTAGCTAGATTGTACATGCACCTCAAATTAGAAATTTTGTGTGAAGGTGGAAGTCTTAAAATTTCGAAATAAGATATTTATTGTATGAAAAGATAAGTTTGCATGTAGTAACTTGACTGTGATAATGGTTTATCCATATGAGTGTTAATCTTTTGTTGTTTACTTTTGTATGCAAGAATGCAATTGCTCCTATATTACTTTCTAGTGACAGATTCTTCTATTGATGTTTTGATTCTATTGCTAATGTTTATTATTGAGTCTACTTTTGTAGGCTTATTCTATTTGTAGGCTTACCACTGTTCCGTCAGTGCTAAGGGCAATACTTCCTTCTTTGCAAAGTCAACATAACTTGATTCTACATTCATTAAAATTGTTAGTGCTCAGTGGTGAAGTTCTACCTTTATCCTTGTGGAATATGCTTTCCACGTTACTTCCGAATCTCTCTATCCTGAATTTATATGGGAGTACAGAGGTTAGTTATTGGTAATCTGATTTTAGAGTTCCAAGAAAACTTATTGAGTAAATGTTTTTTGATCTGAAAGTCTAATAACGATTTCAGTATTCTTGAATCATAATCACATCTATCTTATTCATTTATCATTTATTATATGATTGTGCATTCAGTCCTTGTATGGATACCATAATTCTTCTTGTATCAAATATAGTGCAATTCTTCTTATTTGTTGCTTTCTTCTTTTTCTTTTATTTTGTTTGTTTCATATGAGTTCTTAATGCGAATACTGGTTGTTTCAACTAAGGTCTTGAGAAAGATGTTGCAACCATGTGCTTCTGTGGTTGCACATATTGTAATTTAGCTTTTATTGTTTAGTTAACATGATTTAGCTTTATTTAGGTATCTGGAGACTGCACATATTTTGATTGCAAGAATTTGCCAACGATTTTGGAGACAGAGACACTTACAAGTGTACCAATTGGTATCCCTATTTCAAATTGCAATGTAGTGCTTGTTGAAAGTGATACTGATACACCTAATCACGGAGAAATATATGTTGGTGGTCTCTGCGTTTCTAGCGGATACTTTTCTGAATCAACTTCTATGTCTTCAGAGTTTGTCAAGCTACATAAGAAATCGATTTGTAACTATTCTGTCAACTGTGGAAGCGTACTGTACTTCAGAACTGGTGATTTTGCCCAAAGACTTCAAAGTGGTGACTTGGTTTTCTTGGGTAGAAAAGATCGCACTGTAAAGGTTAACGGGCAACGTATGGCTTTAGAGGAGATTGAATATACACTAAGGGAACATCCAGACGTAGTTGATGCTGCTGTGATATCTCGCAATGTTCAGGGGGAGCCTGCACTCCTTCAAGCATTTATATTGTTACAAGAGAAGGATAAATCTGGGGAAATATGTATAGAATCTATAAAAAGTTGGATGATCAACAGACTTCCTTTAGCAATGATTCCTAGCCGCTTCGTCATTATGGAGTCATTGCCTATGTCTTCTAATGGAAAAGTTGATTATGCATCGTTAGCGAGTATAAATGTCACTGGGTCTGCTCATGATATCATCAGTGAGACCAAGACTGATGACCTTTTGAAAGTTATCAAAAAGGTTTGCTGTCTATAGTGCTAATTTTTTTTTTCCCTTCCCCCACCTTTATTTATGATCAAACCCATGTTATCTGCGTTGTATCGTCACAGAAGTGAAACTAACTCATTTAGAATTTTTTCTGAAAGGCCTTTGCTGATGCTTTGATGATCGAAGAGGTTTCCAACAGTGATAATTTTTTTATTGTGGGTGGTGATTCCGTTGCTGCAGCACATGTTGCTCATAGTTTAGGGATAAATATGAGGATGGTTTACACCTTTCCAACTCCATCCAAGCTTCATATTGCTCTTCTTGAGAAAAGGGGGTCATTTAATGTAGATGTTAGAGCAGATGCTAATTGCAAGGTGGATCAAGAAGCTGATGTGGGGAATGCATTTCATTCATTTTATTACTCAAATGATGATATACTTACACGAGGGTTGTTGACGGCTTCATATAATGAAGATGTAAAAGTTATACCCTTAAAACATTTGAAAGTGGATTCAAATAAAGATGTCACTCCAAAGTTTACTGGTCAAAAGGATGGGTTTTCATGGAATGCGCCATCACCACCCGTGCCATGTTCATTCAGTCGTTGCAACAAGGTTATGTATGACGAGAAGTATAGGGGTAATCATACTTGTCAAGTAACCTGTTCAGTTGAAGTTCCAAGAGAGAGAAAAGTTTATATGCAAGAATTGTGGAAAGTTCACTTGGAGTCTTGTGTTGATGCATCTCCAGTTGTTGTCCTTAAAGATTCAGATATTTATCTCTTTGTTGGGTCCCACTCACACAAATTTCTTTGTATTAATGCTAAAAGGTAAGCGCCATTCTGTAGCCTTTGCAAATCAAATTATGTAGTTTATATACTTCTAAAAGATGCATTTTTATTGCTATAATTACTATTATAATAGATATAATTCTTCATTTCTCTGTCATGCGTAGTTGTGGTGGTTGAATCATGATTTGATTGCTCTGTCAATGATAGTTATTCTGGATTCGCTCTCTCCGTTTCTTATAATTATTGATGTATATGGTTGATGTAAACTTAAAAATCTAAGGTAGTGTATATTCTTTTGTCTGAAATGAATAGTTTAGGATTTGACTGTAGTTAGAATATCTTTTAATGTATAAATTTGAATGATATGTTTGTTTTTACTGGATAACATCTAAACATATGTATTAATTCTGTTACAAAAATTATGAAAGCTAATATTTTTACATATAAACACTTGTAACTGGGTCGAATATTTGACAAAACTCAAACCAGTTGTTTAAATACTTGAAATAAAAACCCTAGACTGTTAATTATTTTTAATCTAACAAGTTATGGGAAAAGGTTGATAGCAAAATTATGTTAACATCTATGTACTCAAAATTGAATATGATCAACCCATGATGTCCCAATGTAAGTGTTTCATTGGTTCGCAATTTCCACTTATTATCACCTCTATCATAGACACTTGAAATTGCTTTCTGCTTCAGAATTTTTCGCCATATGGACTTTGTCGAGAATTTGGTTCAACCTATACCATATCTATACAGGATAATGTGTCAAATGGTCATACAAAGTGTCAGTTTGTTGTTTCTACTTTATTCTTGAAATCTTTTAAGATATAAATTTTCTTCTGTGTTTATTTTGTATGCTTTCATAAGTAGAGGGCCAAGCTTAGATTTGTGTTTGATATGACATCCACAGTATCCTGTGTATATACTTTTTGTAGATTGCCGTAAACATAATTGGTTATGTATAATATGCCTGAGGTTGCTTGTCTGACATTTATACAAGCTTGCAAGTTTTACATTGATACTGGTTATCAAAGTTTTCATCATGAAAAAAGGGAAGGATTAATATTCATTTAGATTAAGGTGGGCAAGAGATTTTCATTCATGTTTCAGTTAAGGAAACTAATTTATTTCTAACAAGGCATCAGGCATGGTATGTTTCAAGCATTTGAGCATGATCTTCATCTTCTAACTTGAGTATTGTATTATCACATATCTGGATTAGTGGTTCTGTCCAATGGGAAATCAAACTAGAAGGTCGAGTTGAATGTCCGGCAGCAATTGTTGGTGACTTTTCTCAGGTTGTTCAAATTATTGTGTGTGCTTTGTCATGTTGTTCCCATTTTTTGCCAGGCATTACAAGGGCTGTTAATATTTTTCATATGTGGTGGTACTAGGTTGTTGTTGGATGCTACAAAGGAAAAATATATTTTATGGATTTATCAAACGGCCATATATGTTGGACTTTCCAAACTTGTGGTGAGGTATGATATGCAAAAGTTATTTCATATTGCTTTAATTTCTTATTTAAGAGGTCAATGTGCATTCATATGGGATTATTTTATTTTTTCTTTCAAATGTGAGTTGCTTTGTATCTTTGTGGTGTTTTTGGGAAATCTTTACAGTTTTTTCAGATGGTAATACAGNAAATGGACCATTGCCGAATGGCAATTGGCAACTGCTTAAAAACTCAATTCATCTCAATTTCCTGGATGGTTCTATAAACTATACAGCCTTGACTATTACTAATCAAATTAATAAACCGGTTCTGATGTTATTAACTAAAGGAAAATATGAGCTAACTCTAGATTAGTTGGTACACTTTTTGAACAGGAAAGTAAATTTGTCATAGAAGATGGTTAATTTCTTAAATATATACTCATCATCTATATAATAATTAAATCTTAAGTTGTATAAAAGATGTAACCTTATTAGTTATTGCCCGCAAAACTAAGGGCAAGAGCTTATTAACTTATTTACAGTACCACAGGAAATGTTACACAATTGAAAGCATAATACATAATCATCTCTTAGAACACAATTGACCCTTTTGCTGCTTGGACTAAATATCCAGGAAGTCCATCAACTTTGAGAAATAATTAAATACCTCCTTGAAATTTGAAACTCCTTTTTGCTATTAGGAGGGGCAAAATGAATTTTTTCAGGGGTGTATGTTTTACTATTCTCAAAATCCCATATAGACCTATTATAAGTATATAAACTTGGTGGTTTCAATAATTTTTAGAGTAAGACTAGTCCTTATCTTTCACTGTTACACATAAAATACATAGGGGAACTGGCCAGAGCCACCAAAATCTCAACGCCATGCATGTCTCAATCATTGGCAATCACAACTTCAAGATCTGGTTCCAAATCAGGACAATTGTACAGGTCCACTTGTTGTTGGGTGCAAGTGATCACAGTGGGAAGAAAATTTGACCTCGGGGTGGCAACAAGCCAGTTGAAATTGAACTTCAACAAATTCCATATTATCCCATGCAAGGGAGATGTGATTATGATGATGGAATATACAGCCCAGAAGAGTGGTGGTGACAAGAAGATTGAAGCAAGCAAAGTCAAACTCAAAGGAGCAGAAAAATACCCAGATCGAACGGTGACCGAATTGGCAGTCATGACATGAAGTTTGATGGATGTTAAGAGGAAAAAAACTAGTAATAGAATCAAAAGAATCAGGACTATAAATTTTAAAGTGGGGTGCTGATCCAACGGAGCACTGCCGGGGGATGCTAACAAGAGAGGGATGAAGAGATTTATCAATGGCGGGAAGAGAAATCTCAAGTCAACGAACAACTCCATTTTTGTGATGCTGTATAAGTTTATAAACCAGGAATGGCTATTTAATAAATATGAGGTAATGCTTGGAAAGCTCCAATAATAGTGATATATTGATAAAGGGATACATGTGTAAATTTATACATATAATAAGGTGGGTGATGAATTGAGCAAGAGTGTAACATAATACAAACAAAGTCTCTTGCCGCCGTATTTGCCGTCGTGTTGTACTATTGTTGTATGGAAATAATGACATTGAGGGATCGTATATGTCATTTTCCAAGCTCTTCATACTTTGTTAATCTCGATAGAGTTAGGGTCTGCTTGGAAGTTTTTTTCACTGGTTTTGGGGGGTTTTTAATTAAACTGGTTTTGAGGTGTTTAAAAACCCTACTTGCCAGATTTTTAATAAGTTGGTTTTGACTGGTTTAAAAACCCCCCAAAACCAGTGTAGTGTATTTTTGAGGTGTTTATAAAAACACCCTAAATCGGAGTGTTTTCACTGGTTTAAAACTTTTAATTATCCCCAAAAAACCCCTTTCTACTCCCTTACAAATCTGTCGCTGTTGTTCACTCTTCTCTAGCACACAATTCTCTTGCTGCTGCACACGAATGGTTTTAATTTGCTGCACACGAATGGTTTTAATTTGCTGCACACAAATCCCTTTGCCGCACATAACTCGTTTGGGTTTGTATTAGATTCTCCTCACTTTCAGCAAATTAGACGTCAACCAAGAGAATAATTACACGAGATAAGGTAATTTCCCATCTGGGTTCTTGCTTCTTTTATGGATTTGTCAATGTATTTGCATGATTGATCATTCGTCACTTTTGCTTCTGTTGAATGTGATTGTCATGATTGGATTTTGATGCCTGTTTATGAGTCGATTCTTTATTTCACTAGCTTTTCTTTGATAATAAGAGGAGATGGTCATGGGTAGTGCTGTTGATTGGTAGACGTTTGGTATTTTCTTGTATGAATTACTGCTTGGTAGGACTCCATTTAAAGGTAGTGGAAACCGGGAAACATTATTCAATGTTGTAGGTCAGCCCATAAAATTTTCGAATGGATCTTCTGTCAGTTTTGCTGCTAAGGATTTGATCCGAGGTCTACTTGTTAAGGACCCACAAAAGATTAGGATTCAAAAGAGGTGCCACATAGATTAAACATCTTTTCTTTGAAAGTGTTAATTGAGCATTGATTCGCAGCACTCATCCTCCAGAAATCCCAAAACCTGTTGATCTCTCATTCTTAAATCAAACAACCCGAAAGCGTGAAAATAACGTAATAACAACTTTTCTTTTTCCTGTAAGAAACAAAATCATAGTTTGCCCATCTATCAAATTGGCTGGCTCTTGTTTGAATAATCAGCCACATGCCCAAAATAGCAAATGAAGATAAAAGACCATATGACAAATATAGGCATACCACAAAGCTCTCTCTTCAGATGTTCACCCAAAGTATTATATATATATACCAGGCATCCTAGTGTAATAATGGATCGATAAGGTCAAATATAGGATAAATTTAGGAGCCTCTATACCCTTTGACTAAAAATACAGAGATTCAAGCAGTTTTTGAAATGTGTTAATCCTTCCTTGAATCTGTTAGTAACCTCCTTTAATGCAGATTTAGGACATTGTTGCTGTTTATTCATTTACTCTGATGAAATCTTTTCTCCTTTACAAGATTATATCCTTTTTGGGATCAACATTATGTTGTGATTATGGTGGTTCTTATTTTCACTTGAAACATACTTTTCTTTTAAATAAACAGACCAAAAATTGAATAAAGCTATTCAGCTTGGTTTGAATGGTTCAATAATTGCTGAAGCATAAATTGAACTGAACTGAGTCAGTTCACCCATAAAAACAGTAGATCTGAAGTTTCTCACAATAAAAATTGAACTAAAAATTTTCTTAGGGTTTTTTATTTTTTATGTTAGGTTTGTTTTGTGGATCCATCTTTTTAATATCCTTAGATTCAGTCCCAGCAAAATTATAAAATAAAATAATAGTAATAGATATTCTCAGACTCAGATGTTAGGCCTATACTGTTGTTAGTCTTACATGTATGAAGGGTTGTGTCCTGACCCACATTGATTAAGATTATGAGTTTGATATTACTTCATATACTTTCTGGGCAGTGCATCTAAAATTTAAGATTTTGGGTTGGTTTGTCAATCAAGCTTACAGATAGCTAAGTGAGGCCCATATGGTGGCTAGCATGATTAATACCATGAACTGATGTCTTCTTTGCTTCAACACCAATTAGTGCACCCAAAAAAAAATAGAAAAAAAACTGATTGACCCAGTTTTTATTCTCTCACACTTTATCTGCAAATTAGCTTTTGAAAAAGAATTGACACAAGACAAGTCATAGTAAAGTTTTTGCAATGGTGTAAAAACTGTGTGATGCCTCTGGCCATTGAGATTTAGCCAACTTCAGCAGGAAAGTTGTTTCATATGTGACATTATATTGTTATACTTTTTGTTCTTTTAATCGTTTAATTTGATAATAACTCTTTTGTTGTGTGCTCATTCTTATTTATTAGATAGCTGACTATGATGACTTAAATAATGATGATTTGATCATGTACGCTATCATTTGTATACATCATATTCATATGATGTTTCTACTACTAGTTGGATGTGTTTTAGCACAACAACCCACAGCACGAACTACTTCACGTTTGAGTAGAATTAATCATGCAATACGCTTGCAAAGTGAGCGAATTCGGGATGAAATAATGCAACGTATTGCTGGACCAAGTGGTAGACATTTGATTCGAATGGGTCCCGCAACATTTGTAGAATTTTGTCGAATTTTAGCAACGGAAGGGGGGCTTCATTCAACTCAACGAGCTACAGTTGAGGAACAAGTTGCTAAATTCCTTTGGATTATAGGTCAAGACACTAGGCATATTGCATGTTCATTGCTTTTCCATCGCTCCGGTGAGATGGTTAGTCATCACTTTCATAAAGTGTTGGAAGCAATCATAGAGTTAGAGGATAAATACCTCTTACAACCAAATGGACTCCAAGTGCCACTTGAAATACAAAACCATAGTAGATTCTATCCATACTTTAAGGTATACAACGCAAACATAACACCTTAAATACTTAGACTAGTACTTTTACCTAATTGGATAAATAATGATAGGATTGTGTTAGGGCAATAGATGGCACGCATATTCGTGTTAAAGTACCAGTTGTACATGCTGCTAGGTACCGTGGTAGGAAGGAATATCCAACTATGAATGTTTTGGATGCTTGCAAATTTGACTTGAAATTCACCTATGTGTTGACTGGGTGGGAAGGAACTGCTTCTGACTCTAGGATAATGAAAAATGCCCTCACAAGAGATTATCCACTCCATATTCCAACAGGTATTAGTTTGAAATTTGGTTTGTTTTGCATTTGGGTAAGGATTGTAGAATTAAATCCATTTGTAATTTTGCATCCAACCTAAATCCTAAAGTCTCAAGCCTCTTTATGTACCCAATCATCTTGAGCACATGAAGACCAACTTGGGCTCCCTCGGTCATACGACTTTTAAACAACGCACTCGACACCTTGTACCTCGCATGTCAATCGTTTCCTTCAAAAAACTCCTTAAGGTGCAGAATTATGGCAGCAGCGTCCATATTCTCATGTTGCTTTTGCAGCTCAGGTGTCATCGATGCTAACATAAGGCATTGAATAGTCTCAACATCGTCAAAGAACCTTTGGTAAGTTTCCTTTACTTCCTAAGTGGCATCAAGATCAGGCTCAGCCAAATGAGGCTTGTCAAGGATATATAATTTCTTTTTGGACTTTAGTACAATCTGAAGATTTTGATACCAGTCCAAGAAATTAGATCCATCCAGCCTATTTTCTTTCTCGATTATCAATCATAGGTTGATATTGCTCATTTTTAAATGAATCTCCAATACATAAAAGTAAAGTCAATATAAAGTTTATTATTATTTTGATATGGTCTTTTATTAAAAACGCTCCCACTATTTTCCTCAAGCCTATAGCACTCACTATTAACTCGGGAAAGCCCGTTGGCTTTCCTAGTGGATTGAGATCCCATCTAGCCCATTTCAAATCTTCGCTTTGGCGACCAAGTGATTAGGTAGGCCAACAAACTTAATCCACATCAGTTGATAGCTCCCACTACGAACCTCAAATGTGAAACAATCTAACAAGCCAATCACACAATACGATGACCAAAGCTATTGTCCTCTAGTGTGATTCTCATTATCAGTAGAGTGGACACTACATGCCGCCACGTATACATAACAGGTGTACTTCTCTACTATGCCTGTGACATGTTTATCAACATTTGCTTTAGCGAACAAGCAAAACACATCATTTTAAGTTAACCCATCATCATTAAGGAAAACTCCAATGAACTTTAACCTCCCACTGGTAGAAGTGTACCTTTCGCTTTGATGAACAAGGTTTCAATGAACAGTAGTTTGATTAAAGACATGGTGATGGAAGGCATTTCAATTTTGACTTAATATACTTTAGTTGAGGGGTTTTATTTTATGTCTCACCAATTTTATCTTTCTTAGCATGTTATAGTCATAACATACACCCTTAGCATGCATACTAAGCATAAAATAAACGTGTTGGTGCTTAGCCTTAACTAAAACCTATTTCCTCAAGTCAAGAGGAATCGATAGGTCAACCTAGGTTTAAAAGGAAATGGATTCTTCAAGTAATTTTGCCTCCTTCCCTTCCATCGCTTCTTCTTCTCGAACATTACACAACTTTCAAAAATAAAATTACATTTTACATTATTGAAAAGAAACCTCAAGTTACATTCGAGGGGAGTGAGATAAGAGAAAGAAGTTACATTGGAGGTTTAGAGAAAGGCAGGGCACGTAGACCCTATTTTAAATTACATAACCCAAAACAATTAAACTAGGTTCGTAGGCTTATGCACCAAGCACCATGCATATTCACAAACAAGAATCATGCATAAACATCAAAATTTAATTTTGATTAGGTTGGTAAATTACAAGTTACCTTGAATTTTGGCAGTGTTTGTTTCAAGTCCAACAAGTTTTAAAATTTTCATTTTAGTCCTTTGTTATCGAGCCTCACTCAATTGGGCCTCTAGAATGTTTCTAACATGCAGCAACATTTTTTAGAAAATTATGGATTAAAAATATCACACAACAATGCGATCACAGCCCAAAATTCAATCCATTGCATCTTTACGTGGGCTGCCCAAAAAAAAAAAATCCAGATTTGGTGCACGTTTTAACGCACACCAGATCAGGCCCTTGGTTGAAAAACCAAGTGCCAACCGAGCACTTGGCCACCATGGGGCAGCCCCAAAACAGCATCCAATCAAGAGGACAGTAGCGGCGCATTCACATGCGCCACTGCTGCATGCGACAGTAGCCTTGGTGTAGTCGCACAAGGCTACTGCTGTGCCATTTGCGGCGGTACAGCCCAAGGCCACATGCTGGAGCATGTGGCCAGCACTCCTCCCCGTGCGACAACATGCAACAGTCGCATGCAAACTGTGAAGCAGCAATAGATTTTTAACACACAAAAAATCAGTTTTTACACATCATGCAATAACATAATCAATACATATCAAAATCAATTCAACCAAACGTCGAATAATAACGTAAAAGGTATAAGGAAGGCTCTGACACCACTGTTAGTCGATGATGGGGTTTATGTAGCGGAAAACAAAAATAAAATCCCCAACAACAACATTGAACCCAAGAACCTTATACCCAATTTACGTAATTTACATATGAACAGATATTGAATATAAAATTTCCAGATTTCATACTTGCGTTTGGAGGCTCCTTCAATCGATACGAATCGGTCCCACTCTAAGATAAGAGAACTCTCAGTATCCACACGAAGACAGGATGACGATCGACTTGCAGTCTCAAGTGCTAGCAAGACACAGAAGCAAAAAGGATGCATAATTTTTCTTCAAGACAGGATAGCGATTGACTTACTTCCCAATTCATTGTACCAAAAAAAAATTAAAGATGATGATCATTGGTACCAAAGGCAATGCCAAAGACTCAGTCAATAAACAGCAAGAATTAAAAAAAACCTTTCAGCAAGGTTTTAAACAGAAACATAAAAAAATTACCTTTTAGCAATATAAGTAAATTGTCCGTCCCCTACATACAAATTGAAGTGAAAAATCAAGGTTCTTATGTATCCCCGGTTGAGACTCAACGAAATCTTCAACAAACCCGTCAATGTCTTATCAGAACACTCATCCACATAAACATATGGCTCTAATGGGATTTTGATGAAATTTGATCTCAACATTGACAAATCAAAAGTTTTCCAAAGCAGAGGATCATAGCAAGCTATACGCAATGAATTACAAACGTGAGCAATCCCTAAAGTCAACTGGAAGACATCAAAAGATAGGAAGATTTTCACCAATATGTCAGTATCTAGGTCCTCCCATCTTCTTACAGCGGAGACACCCTCTTTCATTTGACCAATTGCCCAATTATCTCATAGAAGTTTCAGAGCATCAGCACACCTGCATAAGATATCCACATAATCCATGTACAATGCATAAAATATCATTCAATGCATTAATTTATATGAATTTAAAAAGATTCGTACAAATCGAATGTATCAAATACTTAATATACCTACGTAGAGATATACATGAATGCAAACTATTTACATTTAAGATAAATTAATACTTAACATTAAATGATTAATACTAAAAAAGTTTATATTTGCTGAACAGAAAAATCAATTTTTCTCGGTAGAAACAACAATGGAACAACGATATCTGATATATATAACAAAATCAAATAATTAATGTTCAACAAAATAAAAATACCATCATTAATTTACAAAAATACTAAAAACGAGATTCAAATAACAACACTGACTCTCATTAATAATTAACACGATATTAAACACTAATTACATATTATCAAATAGCATTTAGTCTAATAATAAATTAGATAGTACATTTGATAAACATACATATTGTATCTAAGTGATGTATAACATAACAATTAATAATATAAAGTTTAATTAAACCTAAATTATCACACATTTGTATTAATCATATATTACAATAAACTCTCATACCACTTATGATTATAGGTAGTGATACAACATATATACTATACAATATGATATAAAATATATATATATCTATTATATATCTATAACAAATTAATCACATATTTATGATCATATATTACATAGACTTTATTTCCACTATAAATTTATGGGTGTTGATACAAAATATATATTAAACATTTAAATATTTATGATAATTATATAATGATAAAAATATATTAATCTTTATTTTGGTAATTCATAATATATTTAACCTATGATTAATATATGTATGATAATATTTGTATATCACAATTACCATTATATATAAAAATAATCACACTAGGTATTGATCATATATTATAATAGACTTTATTTTACTATGCTTTTTGTGTGTTGATACAAAATCATATTAACATTAAAATATTTAGATATTTATGTGATAACCTATAATTTTGATAATTTCATAACATATTAACATATTTATTTTGATTAATATATGTATGATAATATTTTGTACATACACATTTACATTATATCATATATATATATATATAATATATATATATATATAATATATATATATAAATATATATATCCAAAGTCCAAAGTCAAAACCCACATTTTCCCAGCCCAAATTTTAAAAACCAAAGTCCAAACCCACATTTATTTGAACGATTCTAGATTTATGTTCTGTTTAATTTATTTGAAGTTTTATTTTTATGATGGTTAACTATTTTATTTACTGAGTTTTTTATTGATTTATTTAAAATATAAATATATATGAGAGTTAGTTATTTTCAAATATTGAATTAAGGGTATAATTAAATTGTGCAATTTGTTTTTATAGCATGAATTGGAAAGTTAGTGTATATTTTTTATTCGAACAGGTATTCGAACGAGTTATTCGAACAAGTATTTACGAGTTAGTCGAATGAACACGAACGAGTTACGACGACACGAATGATTTACGAACGAACACGAATGAGTTTTCAAACAGGTATTTACGAGTTAATCGAACGAACACGAACAGTTACGGGTTAACGAACGAACACGAACACACATCTTGTGTCGTTCGAGTTCGAACAACGAAATCGAATGATTTTGAACGGGCCTATTTGTTCGTGTTCGGTTCGATTGCAGGCCTAATCACTCACACCTCTTTTGCGTGGGTGTGCCAGAGGCAAACCAACCACTGGCTACACAAAATTGGCGTAGGTGTAGCAAGAAACAAATCAACTGCTACGTAGTTTTGGCATTGGTGCAGTGAAGAGCCAATGGTTCCTCGTACGTTTATTACTACATTTTTGGTATCAGTATACACTTACCTATACCTATGATGAAATACGACATCGGTGTTTAACCTGTGCGACGAAGCTAATGCAACTAATCGCCTATGCTGGATTTGGAGTTGGTATAGTGCATTTGGACGCAGCACAGAGTGTATTCCGTGAATATTGCTGTGTCGTGGTATAGCTAATTTCTTTGTTATAATGATGCAACTCTCATCCAATTATTTGTATATCTATTATAAATTGAATGAAAAATTACTAAATTTTATATATCTATATTATTTATTCCTTCAAAAATTATTTTATGATTATCTTTATTTCTTCTAATAAATTTTAATATAAAATTGTTCAATATTAGTAATTGAGAACAATATACTTGTATAAAAAAAATTAAAAAATTCTAATACAAGCCCACAAGTCCATTTTTATCCCATAAAGCCATTCGTGCCAAGCCCATAAACCTAATCTTGCCAAGTTTCGTGCTACTACATTTGTGCTGGGCTTGAACCAGCCCATTTTTAAAGCTCGACCCTGAGTTTCAAAATCGGCTGGGGTCGACCCGGCATGATTTAGTATCATGAAGGGCCAACCTACAACAAACAGTAATATGGCCCATAAAGTTTAGGTGGCCGGGCCGATCCGATCCATTTTACATGTCTACTTTTGAGAACTGTCCTTGGATCATATTGAGCCCATAGAAATAGAATATTGGCTTAGCTTTATTAAGGGTTTTTTTAATTTTTTTTTCATGTGATATCGCATAGAATTAAAGTCATTGGCTTTCTTTATAAGTATTATGCCCCTATCAAGGGTTTTTTTATTTTTATATCTTTTGAAGGGCTTTTTGATACTTTTTTAATCAAGTGGATAATTTAATTTTAAACGATTTCACAAGAGAACTGAAATAAACTTGTTGTATTAATCGCTAGTCTAAACTTTCCCCTCAGTATGAGGAGAAAACTAATGCTAAATGAGATTTCCTTAAGAAAAACGATGTCAACTATCATAAAACTTCTCCTAATCTCTCATCCAAATTTTGTAATGTTTCTTTATATTTAAGGTTTTTTTTTTCATTATAACAACTAATAGAAAATATGATAGACAATGTCTGAGCCCGGCTTCTTATCATATGTTTTTCACTTTTTATGTTAAAAAAAAAAAAAAAAAAAAAATCAACTAGCAATTAGATTGTATAGATCACAAGCAAGTTGAAAGTAGAGTGTTAGCTCTGAGTTGGGATTTTGGTACCTTGGCAGCGAGAGGGGTATTTTTTTTACTAATAGGCTAATTGTGACCTGATCAATCACACTGTGCTTTGCACGTAAAAAATTGTACTGTTTCAAATTTTAGGGTGTCATTAATCATTTCTAGTTTTAGGGACGCTTTATTTTCCTAAACATTTGGGACCCAAATTGCTCGCATTTTCGTTTCATATTTTAATTTTTGGATTTATTCCAGTTGCCCCTTGAGCAAAAAAAAAACTCAATTTATAGTGGACCATTGCCGAGATGCAATGGCAACTGCTTAAAACTCAATTCTCTCAATTTCCTGGATGGTTCTATAAACTATACAGCCTTGACTATTACTAATCAAATTAATAAACCTGGTTCTGATGTTTTAACTACAGGAAAATATTAAATATGAGCTAACTCTAGATTACTTGGTATACTTTTTGAGGAAAGGAAATTTGTCATAGAAGATGGTTAATTCTTAAATATATACCATCATCTATATAATAATTAAATCTTAAGTTGTATAAAATGTACCTTATTAGTTATTGCCCGCAACAAAGGGCAAGAGCTTATTAACACTTTACAGTACCACAGGAAATGTTACACAATTGAAAGCAAATACATAATCATCTCTTAGAACACAATTGACCCTTTGCTGCTTGGACTAAATTCCAGGAAGTCCATCAACTTTGAGAAATAATTAATACCTCCTTGAAATTGAAACTCCTTTTTGCTATTAGGAGGGGCAAAATGAATTTTTTCAGGGGTTGTATGTTTTACTATTCTCAAAATCCATATGACCTATATAAGTATATAAACTTGGTGTTTCAATAATTTTTAAGTAAGACTATTCCTTTCTTTCACTGTTACACATAAATACATAGGGGAACTGCCAGAGCCACCAAAATCTCAACGCCATGCATGTCTCATCATTGGCAATCACAACTTCAGGTCTGGTCCAAATCAGAACAATTGTACAGGTCCACTGGTTGTTGGGTGCAAGTGATCACAATGGGAAAAATTTGCCCTCAGGGTGGCAACAAGCCAGTTAAATTGAACTCAACAAATTCCATATTCTCCATGCAAGGGGATGTGATTATGATGATGAATATACAGCCAGAAGAGTGTTGGTGACAAGAAATTGAAGCAAGCAAAGTCAACTCAAAGGAGCAAAAATACCCAATCGAACGGTGACCGAATTGGCAGTCGGACATAAGTTTGATGGATGTTAAGAGAAAAAAACTAGTAATAAATCAAAAGAATCAGGACTAAAATTTTAAGTGTGGGTGCTGATCCAACGGAACTGCCGGGGGATCTACAAAGAGGGATGAAGAGATTTACAATGGCGGGAAGAGAATCTCAAGTCAACGAACAACTCCATTTTTGTGATGCTGTATAGTTGTATAAACCAGAATGGCTATTTAATTATACGAGTAATGTTTGGAAAGCCGACCATGTCGGTTCCAATAATAATGATATATTGGTAAACGGATAAATGTGTAATTTATACATATAAAAGGTGGGTGATGAATAGGAAGAGTGTAACATAATCCAAACAAAGTTTCTTGCCACCGTATTTGCAGTAGTGTTGTACTATTTTTTATGGAAATAATGACATTGAGGATCGTATATGTCATTTTCCAAGCTCTTCATACTTTGTTAATCTCATAGAGTTAGGGTCTGCTTGGAAGTTTTTTTCACTGGTTTTGGGGGTTTTTAATTAAACTGGTTTTGAGGTGTTTAAAAACCCTACTTGCCAATTTTTAATAGTTGGTTTTGACTGGTTTAAAAACCCCCCACAACTTGTAGTGTATTTTTGAGGTGTTTATAAAAAACACCCTAAATCGAGTGTTTTCACTGGTTTAAACTTTAATTATCCCAAAAAACCCCTTCTACTCCTTACAAATCTGTCGCTGTTGTTCACTCTTCTCTAGCACACAATTCTCTTGCTGCTGCACACGAATGGTTTTAATTTGCTGCACACGAATGGTTTTAATTTGCTGCACACAAATCCCTTTGCCGCCAATACTCGTTTGGGTTTGTATTAGATTTCTCTCACTTTCGCAAATTAGACGTCAACCAAGAGAATATTACACGAGATAAGGTAATTTCCCTCTGGGTTCTTGCTTCTTTTATGGATTTGTCAATGTATTTGCATGATTGTCATTCGTCACTTTTGCTTCTGTTGAATGTGATTGTCATGATTGGATTTTGATGCCTGTTTATGAGTCGATTCTTTATTTCACTGACTTTTCTTTGATAATAAGAGGAGATGGTCATGGGTAGTGCTGTTGATTGGTAGACGTTTGGTATTTTCTTGTATGAATTACTGCTTGGTAGACTCCATTTAAAGGTAGTGGAACCGGGAAACATTATTCTGTTGTAGGTCACCCTTAAAATTTTCGAATGGATCTTCTGTCAGTTTTGCTGCTAGGATTTGATCCGAGGTCTTACTGTTAAACCCACAAAGATTAGGATCAAAAGAGTGCCACATAGATTAAACATCTTTTCTTTCTGTAAAGTGTTATTGAGCATTGTTCGCAGCACTCATCCTCCAGAAATCCCAAACCGTTGATCTACTCTCATTCTAAAATCAAACACCCGAAAGCGTGAAAATAACGTAATAACAACTTTTCTTTTTCCTGAAGAAACAAAACATAGTGCCCATCTATCAAATTGGCTGGCTCTTGTTTGAATAATCAGCCACATGCCCAAAATGGCAAATGAAGATAAAGACCATATGACAAATAAGGCATACCACAAAGCTCTCTCTTCAAGGTTCACCCAAAGTATTATATATATATCCAGGCATCCTAGTGTAATAATGGATCGATAAGGTCAAATATAGGATAAATTTAGGAGCCTCTATACCCTTTGACTAAAAATACAGAGATTCAAGCAGTTTTTGAAATGTGTTAATCCTTCCTTGAATCTGTTAGTAACCTCCTTTAATGCAGATTTAGGACATTGTTGCTGTTTATTCATTTACTCTGAGGAAACTTTTCTCCTTTACAAGATTATATCCTTTTGTGGGATCAACATTATGTTGTATTATGTGGTTCTTATTTTCACCTTGAAACATACTTTTCTTTTAATAAACAGACCAAAATTGATAAAGCTATTCATTTGGTTTGAATGGTTCAATAATTGCTGAAGCATAAATTGAACTGAACTGAGTCAGTTCACCCTAAAACAGTAGATCTGAAGTTTCTCACAATAAAAATTGAACTAAATTTTCTTAGGGTTTTTTATTTTTTATGTTGTGTTGTTTTGTGGATCCATCTTTTTAATATCCTTAGATTCAGTCCCAGCAAAATTATAAATATAATAGTATAGATTTTCTCAGACTCAGAGTTTAGGCCTATACTGTTGTTAGTCTTACATGTATGAGGGTTGTGTCCTGACCCACATTGATTGAGTATGAGTTTGATATTACTTCATATACTTTCTGGGCAGTGCATCTAAATTTAAGATTTTGGTTGGTTTGTCAATCAAGCTTACGATAGCTATTGAGGCCCATATGGTGGCTACATGATAATACCATGAACTGATGTCTTCTTTGCTTCAACACCAATTAGTGCACCCAAAAAAAAAATAGAAAAAATGATTGACCCAGTTTTATTCTCTCACACTTTATCTGCAAATTAGCTTTTGAAAAAATTGCACACGACAGTCATAGTAAAGTTTTTGCAATGGTGTAAAAACTGTGTGATGCCTCTGGCCATTGAGATTTAGCCAACTTCAGCAGAAAGTTTGTTCATATGTGACATTATTGCTATACTTTTTGTTCTTTTAATTGTTTTAATTTGATAATAACTCTTTTGTTGTTGTGTCTCATTCTTATTTTATTAGATAGCTGACTATGATGACTTAAATAATTGATTTGATCATGTACGCTATCTTTGTATACATCATATCATATGATGTTTCTACTACTAGTTGGATGTGTTTTAGCACAACAACCCACAGCACAACTACTTCACGTTTGAGTAGAATTAATCATGCATACGCTTGCAAAGTGAGCGAATTCGGGATGAAATATGCAACGTATTGCTGGACCAAGTGGTAGACATTTGATTCGAATGGGTCCCGCAACATTTGTAATTTTGTCGAATTTTAGCAACGGAAGGGGGGCTTCATTCAACTCACGAGCTACGTTGAGGAACAAGTTGCTAAATTCCTTTGGATTTAGGTCAAGCACAGGCATATTGCATGTTCATTGCTTTTCCATCGCTCCGGTGAGATGGTTAGTCACACTTTCATAAGTGTTGGAAGCATCTAGAGTTAAGGATAAATACCTCTTACAACCAAATGGACTCCAAGTGCCACTTGAAATACAAAACACATAGTAGATTCTATCCATACTTAAGGTATCAACGCAAACATACACCTTAATCTAACTAGTACTTTTACCTAATTGGATAAATAATGATAGATTGTGTTAGGGCAATAGATGGCACGCATATTCGTGTTAAAGTACCAGTTGTACATGCTGCTAGGTATACGGTGGTAGAAGAATATCCAACTATGAATGTTTTGGATGCTTGCAATTTGACTTGAAATTCACCTATGGTGTTGACTGGGTGGGAAGGAACTGCTCTGACTCTAGATAATGAAATCCCTCACAAAGATTATCCACTCCATATTCCAACAGGTATTAGTTTGAAATTTGGTTTGTTTTGCATTTGGGTAAGGATTGTAGAATTAAATCCATTTGTAATTTTGCATCCAACCTAAATCCTAAAGTCTCAAGCCTCTTTATGTACCCAATCATCTTGAGCACGGAAGACCAACTTGGGCTCCCTCGGTCATACGACTTTTAAACAACGCACTCGACACCTTGTACCTCGCATGTCAATCGTTTCCTTCAAAAACTCCTTAAGGTGCAGAATTATGCAGCAGCTCCATATTCTCATGTTGCTTTTGCAGCTCGGTCATCGATGCTAACATAAGGCATTGAATAGTCTCAACATCGTCAAAGAACCTTTGGTAAGTTTCCTTTACTTCCTAAGTGGCATCAAGATCAGGCTCAGCCAATGAGGCTTGTCAAGGTTATAATTTCTTTTGGACTTTAGTACAATCTGAAGTTTTGATACCAGTCCAAGAAATTAGATCCATCCCCTATTTTCTTTCTCGATTATCAATCATAGGTTGATATTGCTCATTTTTAAATGAATCTCCAATACATAAAAGTAAGTCAATATAAAGTTTATATTATTTGATATGGTCTTTTATTAAAACGCTCCCACTATTTTTCCTCAAGCCTATACACTCACTATTAACTCGGGAAAGCCCGTTGGCTTTCCTAGTGGATTGAGATCCCATCTAGCCCATTTCAAATCTTCGCTTTGGCGACCAAGTGATTAGGTAGCCAACAACTTAATCCACATCAGTTGATAGCTCCCACTACGAACCTCAAATGTGAAACAATCTAACAAGCCAATCACACAATACGATGACCAAAGCTATTGTCCTCTGTGTGATTCTCATTATCAGTAGAGTGACACTACATGCCGCCCGTTACATAACAGGTGTACTTCTCCTATGCCTGTGGACATGTTTATCAACATTTGCTTTAGCGAACGCAAAACACATCATTTTAAGTAACCCATCATCATTAAGGAAAACTCCAATGAACTTTAACCTCCCACTGGTAGAAGTGTACCTTTCGCTTTGATGAACAAGGTTTCAATGAAACATAGTACCATTTTAGACTTCTTAATTGCAACAAGTGAGAACTTTCCAGATGAATGAAAAAGTATTCTTTCACTCCTTTTCTCTCGTCTGCTCTTGATAAGTTCTTACCACAAAACAATAAGTATCCTTCCATGTTGAATTTGAAGGACGAGGAACTTAACATGATGCTGATTCTATGGTGATTGCTTGGAAGTGTAGCTTTTGCTGCATTCTTATGTATTCTCTTTATTTTTTTCTTATTCACTTTATATGTTTCTGGCATCAAGACTGGATGCTAACTTGTTTTCCTTGGGTAAAGGATGTTCTTATGATTGCTAGTTTCATTTCTCAAATAATTTGTATTGTATACCATAATTCAAACTTTCCAATCATGTTTTACCATAGAATAAACCATCTTTATGTTGTATGTATAATAGGATTAATTTGTTTTTGTAGTTTATGATGGTCAACGGTGGTTCGGTTCAGACTACAAGGTGAGAAAGATGATAAATGCAGTAGCCGAGTTAGCATTTCAGTGCCTGCAAGGTAAGAAAGATGATAAATGCAGTAGCCGAGTTAGCATTTCAGTGCCTGCAAGGTAAGAAAGACATGAGGTCAGGTATGGCAGATGTCTTGGAGATTCTAAGGGCTAAAAAGATCAATAATGGATACGATAAAGAAAAGGCAGAGGAGATGGACATTATTCTATCCACATGATTTTGAATCTGATCACTATCAGTTTCCCCAGATACTGTGATTTTCAGATGGACCAGCACAAAAAGAACACCTGATGCCAATAGTTAATGTTTCAGCGTTATGTATAATATTTATTCCTTGTAATGAAAGTTCAGTATTATGTATTATATGCCATAGTATTTTACATGTATTAATTATATTTTTATCAGAAATAAAACTAGTCTTGTGCCATAACTTTCTTGTTTCAGCCTGCAGAAGAGTTGAGATAAAGCTACAAATATACAGTATTGGAAAATTCCCTTATTTGGGAAATCAATTGCTTGTGCCATAACTTTCTTGTTTCAGCTTGCAGAAGAGTTAACGACTTTTTCCCATCCAAATAATGGTTTAATTACATTTTCTCACTCACAAACTTTTAAAATATTATTTTATTAGCGATGAACAGAGAACAAACTCGGTCTAGGCTGTTGTAGTTTTTAAAGAGGGGAGATCCATGAGTCTTTTAGTGGTGAAAAGTTGGATTTTGGTGGTTGAAATTGATCGAAATTTGATTTGAGATGGTCGGTTGTACAAACCTTAATCACTCAATTGTTGGCAATTTGCGAGGTCGGCAGGAGTAGGGTTTGAGAACTTTTGGTGAATGATGATCGGGGAAGAAAATGGTGGTGGTGTGTCGCAACGATGCTAGAATAAAAAACGGAATATAAATATGGGTAATAAAGTGACATATTAAAAGTTTGTGGGTGAAGTAGTGTCATTAAACCATTATTTGGGTGGGAAAAGTGGTTTACTCGCTATGGTTAGAATCCAAATCAATTGTCACACCTAGGGTTGCAAACGAACCGAACAGTTCGCGAACAACTCGTTGTTCGTTCGATAATGTTCGCGAACAGTTCGATATTCGTTCGATAATATGTTCGATCGAGTTCGAACAGGGGTTGTTCGTTCAATTATGTTCACGAGCATTATACGTTCAACTAATCCCTCCGTTCGCGAACAATCGTTCGATTGTTCGTTCGTTTATGTTTGAAAAACATGTTATGCATTATTATAATTTATTTATTTTTTTCATTTTTATATTATGTTTGATTTAGTTTGGATGAATTTTTTTTAATGGTAATCAATAATAAAATATTATAATACTTTTGTTTTTCTTATATATATAATATGTTTGGATTTTTTTTTTTTTCCAAATGTCATCAATAATTAAATATATAAGTATATAGCGTTTTAATTAAAAAGTAATAAATTATTATGATACATAGCATAACAAATTTAATAACATAATAGATTGTATAATCAAGTGATATATAATATAGTAAATCCAATAACATAATAGCTTCGTATTTTTCCAAATTGTAACAATAATTAAATATTATAAATAGCATTTCAATTAATAATAATAAATATAGTATAGTAAATATAAACATAACATATGTATAACAAGTGATGTATAACATAACAAATTAATAATATAATAGTTTAATTAACCTAAATTAATCACACATTTGTATTAATCAATATTACAATAAACTCTCATACCACATATGAATTTTAGGTATTGATACAAAATATATACGTAGACAATAATGATATAAAATAATATATATTATATATATATAACAAATAATCACATATATGTATTGATCATAATTACAATAGACTTTATTCCACTATAATTTAGGGTGTTGATACAAAATATATATGTAAACATTTAAAATATTTATGATAATTATAATATGATAATAATATATGATATCTATAATTTGGTATTCATATATATTTTAACCTTGATTAATATTGTATGATAATAATTTTGTATATACACCTTACATATATAACAAATTAATCAACATATGTATTGATTCATATATATAAAGACTTTTATTTTACTATGCATTTATGGGGGTTGATACAAAATATCTATGTAAACATTTAAAATATTTATGAAATTTATGTAATGATAACCTATAATTTTGATAATTCATAACATATAAAATATTTAATTATGATTAATATATGTATGATAATAATTTTGTACATACACAATTATCATATAAATATATAGATATATATATATATATATATATTATATATATATATAATATATATACCAAAGTCAAAGTCAAAACCCACATTTTCCCAGCCCAAATTTTAAAAATCCAAAGTCCAAACCCACAATTTATTTGAACGATTTATTGTTCTGTTTAATTTATTTGAAGTTTTATTATTTATGATGGTTAACTATTTTAATTTACTGAGTTTTATTGATTATTTAAAATATAAATATATAGGAGGTTAGTATTTTCAAATATGAATTAAATGGGTATAATTATAAAGTTGTGCATATTTGTTTTTTATAGCATGAATTGGAAAGTTAGTGTATATTTTTTATTCGAACAGGTATTCGAAACGAGTTATTCGAAAAGTATTTACGAGTTAGTCGAATGAACACGAACGGTACGCAACGAACACGAATGATTTACGAACGAACACGAATGAGTTATTCAAACAGGATTTACGAGGTTAATCGAACGAACACGAACGAGTTACGGGTTAATCGAACGAACACGAAAACACATCTTGTGTTCGTTCGAGTTCGAACACGAATAATCGAATGATTTTTGAACGGGCCTATTTGTTCGTGTTCGGTTCGATTGCAGGCTAATCACTCACACCTCTTTTGCGTGGGTGTAGCACAGAGGCAAACCAACCCATTGCTACACAAAATTGGCGTAGGTGTAGCAAAGAAACAAATCAACTGCTACGTAGTTTTGGCATTGGTGCAGTGAAGAGCCAATGGTTTCCTCGTACGTTTATACTACATTTTTGGTATCAGTACACTTACCTATACCTATGATGAAATACGACATCGGTGTTTAACCTGGGGCGACGAAGCTAATGCAACTAATCGCCTATGCTGGATTTGGAGTTGGTATAAGTGCATTGGACGCAGCACAGAGTGTATTCCGATGATATTGCGTGTCGTGGATAGTAATTTCTTGTAGTGTATAATGATGCAACTTCCTCCAATTATTTGTATATCTATTTAAATTGAATGAAAAATTACTAAATTTTATATATCTATATTTATTATTCCTTCAAAAATTAATTTTAGATTATCTTTATTTCTTCTAAAAATTTTAATAAAAAATTGTTAATAATTAGTAATTGAGAACAAATACTTGTATAAAAAAAAATTAAAAACTTTAATACAAGCCCACAAGTCCATTTTATCAAGCCCATAAAGCCAATTCGTGCCAAGCCCATAAACATATCTTGCCAAGTTTCGTGCTACTCATTGTGCTTGGGCTTGAACCAGCCATTTTTAAAGCTCGACCTGAGTTTCAAAATCGTGCTGGGGTCGACCCGGCATGATTTAGTATTCATGAAGGGCCAACCTACAACAAACAGTAATATGGCCCATAAAGTTTAGGTGGGCCGGGCCGATCCGATCATTTACATGTACTTTTGAGAACTGTCCTTGGATCATATTGAGCCCATAGAAATTAGATATTGGCTTAGCTTTATTAAGGGTTTTTTTAATTTTTTTTCATGTGATATCGCATAGAATTAAAGTCATTGGCTTTTTTTATAAGGTATAAATGCCCCTTTCAAGGGTTTTTTTATTTTTTATATCTTTTGAAGGGCTTTGATACTTTTTTAATCAAGTGGATAAATTTAATTTAAACGATTCACAAAGAACATGAAATAAACTTGTTGATTAATCGCTAGTCTAAACTTTCCCTCAGTATGAGGAAAACAATGCAAATGAGTTTCCTTAAGAAAAACGATGTCAACTAATTCAATAAAAATCTTCTCCTAATCTCAATCATCCTAATTTGGAATGTTTCTTATATTTTATAGGTTTTTTTTTTTCATTATTAACAACTATAGAAAATATGATAGACAATGTCTGAGCCGGCTTCTTATCATAGGTTTTTCACTTTTTATGTTAAAAAAAAAAAAAAAAAAAAAATCAACTAGCAATTAGGTATTAGATCACAAGAGCAAGTTGAAAGTAGAAGTGTTAGCTCTGAGTTGGGATTTTGGTACCTTGGCAGCGGAGAGGGGTATTTTTTTACTAATAGGCTAATTTGTGACCTGATCAGCATCACTGTGCTTTGCACGTAAAAAATTGTACGTTTCAAATTTTAGGGGTGTCATGAATCATTTCTAGTTTAGGGACGCTTTAATTTTCCTACATTTGGGACCCAAATTGCCGCATTCGTTTCATATTTAATTTTTGGATTTATTCCAGTTGCCCCTTGAGCAAAAAAAAAAACTCAATTTATAGTGGACCATTGCCGAATGGCAATTGGCAACGCTTAAAAACTCAATTCATCTAATTTCCTGGATGGTTCTATAAACTATACAGCCTTGACTATTACTAATCAAATTAATAAAACCTGGTTCTGATGTTATTAACTACAGGAAAATAAAATATGAGCAACTCTAGATTACTTGGTATACTTTTTGAACGGAAAGGAAATTTGTCATAGAAGATGGTTAATTTCTAAATATATACCTCATCATATAATAATAAATCTTAAGTTGTATAAAAAGATGTACACTTATTAGTTATTGCCCGCAAAACTAAGGGCAAGGCTATAACTTATTTACAGTACCACAGGAAATGTTACACAATTGAAAGCATAATAAATAATCATCTAGAACACAATTGACCCTTTGCTGCTTGGACTAAATATCCAGGAAGTCCATCACTTTGAGAAATATAATACCTCCTTGAAATTTGAAACTCCTTTTGCTATTAGGAGGGGCAAAATGAATTTTTCAGGGGTGTATGTTTTACTATTCTCAAAATCCCATATAGACCTATTATAAGTATATAAACTTGGTGGTTTCAATAATTTTAGAGTAAGACTAGTCCTTATCTTTCACTGTTACACATAAAATAAATAGGGGAACTGGCCAGAGCCACCAAAACTCCAACGCCATGCATGTCTCAATCATTGGCAATCACAACTTCAGGTTGGTTCCAAATCAGGACAATTGTACAGGTCCACTTGTGTTGGGTGCAAGTGATCACAATGGGAAGAAAATTTGACCTCAGGGTGGCAACAAGCCAGTTAAAATTGAACTTCAACAAATCCATATATCCCATGCAAGGGAGATGTGATTATGATGAGGAATATACAGCCCAGAGAGTGGTGGTGACACAAGAGATGAAGCAAGCAAAGTCAAACTCAAAGGAGCAGAAAAATACCAGATCGAACGGTGACCCATGGCAGTCATGACATGAAGTTTGATGGATGTTAAGAGGAAAAAACTAGTAATAGAATCAAAAGAATCAGGACTATAAATTTTAAAGGGGGTGCTGATCCAACGGAGCACTGCGGGGGATGCAACAGAGAGGGATGAAGAGATTTATCAATGGCGGGAAGAGAAATTCAAGTCAACGAACAACTCCATTTTTGTGATGCTGTATAAGTGTATAAACACAGGAATGGCTATTTAATTATACGAGGAATGTTTGGAAAGCCGACCATGTCGGTTTCAATAATAATGATATATTGGTAAACGGATAAATGTGTAAATTATACATAATAAGGTGGGTGATGAATTAAGGAAGAGTGTAACATAATACAAAACAAAGTTTCTTGCCACGTATTTGCAGTAGTGTTGTATATTGTTGATGGAAATAATGACATTGAGGGATCGTATATGTCATTTTCCAAGCTCTTCATACTTGTTAATCTCGATAGAGTTAGGGTTGCTTGGAAGTTTTTTTCACATGGTTTTGGGGGGTTTTTAATTAAACTGGTTTGAGGTGTTTAAAAACCCTACTTGCCAGATTTTTAATAAGTTGGTTTTGACTGGTTTAAAAAACCCCCAAAACCAGTGTAGTGTATTTTTGAGGGTTTATAAAAACACCCTAAATCGGAGTGTTTTCACTGGGTTAAAACTTTAATTATCCCCAAAAAACCCTTTCTACTCCCTTACAAATCTGCGCTGTTGTTTCACTCTTCTCTAGCACACATTCTCTGCTGCTGCACACGAATGGTTTTAATTTGCTGCACACGAATGGTTTTAATTTGCTGCCACACAAATCCCTTTGCCGCACATAACTCGTTGGGTTTGTATTAGATTCTCCTCACTTTCAGCAAATTAGACGTCACCAAAGAATATTACACGAGATAAGTAATTTCCATTGGGTCTTGTCTTTTATGGATTTGTCAATGTATTTGCATGATTGATCATCGTATTTGCTTCTGTTGAATGTGATTGTCATGATTGGATTTTGATGCCTGTTTATGAGTCGATTCTTTATTTCACTAGCTTTCTTGATAATAAGAGGAGATGGTCATGGTAGTGCTGTGATGGTAGAAGTTTGGTATTTTCTTGTTGAATTACTGCTTGGTAGGACTCCATTTAAGGTAGTGGAAACGGGAAACATTATTCAATGTTGTAGGTCAGCCCTTAAAATTTTCGAATGGATCTTCTGTCAGTTTGCTGCTAAGGATTTGGACCGAGGTCTACTTGTTAAGGACCCACAAAAGATTAGGATTCAAAAGAGGTGCCACATAGATTAAACATCTTCTTTGAAAGTGTTAATTGAGCATTGATTCGCAGCACTCATCCTCCAGAAATCCCAAAACCGTTGATCTCTCATTCTTAAATCAAACAACCCGAAAGCGTGAAAATAACGTAATAACAACTTTCTTTTTCCTGTAAGAAAAAAAATCATAGTTTGCCCCATCTATCAAATTGGCTGGCTCTGTTTGAATAATCAGCCACATGCCCAAAATAGCAAATAAGATAAAAGACCATATGAAAATATAGGCATACCACAAAGCCTTCTTCAGATGTTACCCAAAGTATTATATAATATACCAGGCATCTAGTGTAATAATGGACGATAAGGTCAAATATAGGATAATTAGGAGCTCTCTATACTTTGACTAAAAATACAGAGATTCAAGCAGTTTTTGAAATGTGTTAATCCTCTGAATCTGTTAGTAACCTCCTTTAATGAGAGATTTAGGACATTGTTGGTTTATTCATTTACTCTGATAATCTTTTCTCCTTTACAAGATTATATCTTTGGGATCAACATGATGTTGTGATTATGGTGGTTCTTTTTTCACTTGAAACATACTTTTCTTTTAAATAAACAGACCAAAATTGAATAAAGCTATTCAGCTTGGTTTGAATGGTTCAAATTGCTGAAGCATAAATTGAACTGAACTGAGTAGTTCACCCATAAAAACAGTAGATCTGAAGTTTTCACAATAAAAATTGAACTAAAAATTTTTAGGGTTTTTTATTTTTTATGTAGGTTTGTTTGTGGATCCATCTTTTTAATATCCTAGATTCAGTCCCAGCAAATTAAAAATAAAATAATAGTTATAGATATTCCAGACTCAGATGTAGGTATATGTTGTTAGTCTACATGTATGAAGGGTTGTGTTGACCACAGATAAGATATGAGTGATATTACTTCATATACTTCTGGGCAGGCATCTAAAATTAAGATTTGGGTTGGTTTGTCAATCAAGCTTACAGATAGCTAAGTGAGGCCCATATGGTGCTAGCAGATTAATACCATGAACTGATGTTTCTTTGCTTCAACCACCAATTAGGGCACCCAAAAAAAAATAGAAAAAAAAACTGATTGACCCAGTTTTTATTCCTCACACTTATTGCAAATTAGCTTTGAAAAGAATTGACAACAAGACAAGTCATAGTAAAGTTTTTGCAATGGGTTAAAAACTGTGTGATGCCTCTGGCCATGAGATTTAGCCAACTTCAGCAGAAAGTTGTTTCATATGTGACATTATATTGCTATACTTTTGTTCTTTAATGTTTTTAATTTGATAATAACTCTTTTGTGTGTGTCATTCTTATTTATTAGATAGCTGACTATGATGACTTAAATAATGATGATTGATCATGTACGCATCATTGTATACATCATTTCATATGATGTTTCTACTACTAGTTGGATGTGTTTTAGCACAACAACCCACAGCACGAACTACTTCACGTTTGGTAGAGAATTAATCATGCAATACGCTTGCAAAGTGAGCGAATTCGGGATGAAATAATGCAACGTTATGCTGGACCAAGTGGTAGAATTTGTTCGAATGGGTCCCGCAACATTTGTAGAATTTTGTCGAATTTTAGCAACGAAGGGGGGCTTCATTCAACTCAACGAGCTACAGTTGAGGAACAGTTGCTAAATTCCTTGGATTATAGGTCAAGACACTAGGCTATTGCATGGTTCATTGCTTTCCATCGCTCCGGTGAGATGGTTAGTCATCACTTTCATAAAGTGTTGGAAGCAATCATAGAGTTAGAGGATAAATACCTCTTACAACCAAATGGACTCCAAGTGCCACATTGAATACAAAACCATAGTAGATTCTATCCATACTTTAAGGTATACAACGCAAACATAACACCTAATACTTAGACTAGTACTTTTACCTAATTGGTAAATAATGATAGGAGTGTGTAGGGCAATAGTGGCACGCATATTCGTGTTAAAGTACCAGTTGTACATGCTGCTAGTTACCGTGGTAGGAAGGAATATCCAACTATGAATGTTTGGATGCTTGCAAATTGAATTGAAATTCACCTATGTGTTGACTGGGTGGGAAGGAACTGCTTCTGACTTAGGATAATGAAAAATGCCCTCACAAGAGATTATCCACTCCATATTCCAACAGGTATTAGTTTGAAATTTGGTTTTTTTGCATTTGGGTAAGGATTGTAGAATTAAATCCATTTGTAATTTTGCATCCAACCTAAATCCTAAAGTCTCAAGCCTCTTATGTACCCAATCATCTTGAGCACATGAAGACCAACTTGGGCTCCCTCGCGATAAGACTTTTAAACAACGCACTCGACACCTTGTACCTCGCATGTCAATCGTTTCCTTCAAAAAATCCTAAGGTGCAGAATTATGGCAGCAGCGTCCATATTCTCATGTTGCTTTTGCAGTCAGGTGCATCGATGCTAACATAAGGCATTGAATAGTCCAACATCGTCAAAGAACCTTTGGTAAGTTTCCTTTACTTCCTAAGTGGCATCAAGATCAGGCTCGCCAAATGAGGCTGTCAAGGATATATAATTCTTTTTGGACTTTAGACAATCTGAAGTTTTGATACCAGTCCAAGAAATTAGATCCATCAGCCTATTTCTTTCCGATTATCAATCATAGGTTGATATTGCTCATTTTTAAATGAATCTCCAATAAAAAAAGTAAAGCAATAAAAGTTATTATTATTGTGATATGGTCTTTATTAAAACGCTCCCACTATTTTCATCAAGCCTATAGCAATCACTATTAACTCGGGAAAGCCCGTTGGCTTTCCTAGTGGATTGAGATCCCATCTAGCCATTTCAAATCTTCGCTTTGGCGACCAAGTGATTGGTAGGCAACAAACTTAATCCACATAGTTGATAGTCCCCACTACGAACCTCAAATGTGAAACAATCTAACAAGCCAATCACACAATACGATGACCAAAGCTATTGTCCTCTAGTGTGATTCTCATTATCAGTAGAGTGGACACATACATGCCCGCCACGTATACTACACAGGTGTACTTCTCTTACTATGCCTGTGACATGTTTATCAACATTTGCTTTAGCGAACAAGCAAAAAAAACATCATTTAAGTTAACCATCATCATTAAGGAAAACTCCAATGAACTTAACCTCCACTGGTAGAAGTGTACCTTTCGCTTTGATGAACAAGGTCAATGAACAGTAGTTTGATTAAAGACATGGTGATGGAAGGCATTTCAATTTTGACTTATATACTTTAGTTGAGGGGTTTTATTTTAGTTCTCACCAATTTTATCTTTCTTAGCATGGATAGTCATAACATACACCCTTAGCATGCATACTAAGCATAAAATAAACGTGTTGGTGCTTAGCCTTAACTAAAAACTATTTCCTCAAGTCAAGAGGAATCGATAGGTCAACCTAGGTTTAAAAGGAAATGGATTCTTCAAGAATTTGCTCCTTCCCTTCCATCGCTTCTTCTTCTGAACATACACAACTTTCAAAAATAAAATTACATTTTACATTATTGAAAAGAAAACCTCAAGTTACATTCGAGGGGAGGAGTGAGATAAGAGAGAAGTTACATTGGAGGTTTAGAGAAAGGCAGGGCACGTAGACCATTTTAAATTACATAACCCAAAACAATTAACTAGGTTCGTAGGCTTATGCACCAAGCACCATGCATATTCCAAAACAAGAATCATGCATAAACATCAAAATTTATTTTGATTAGGTTGGTAAATTACAAGTTACCTGAATTTTGGCAGTGTGTTGTTTCAAGTCCAACAAGTTTTAAAATTTCATTTTAGTCCTTGTTATCGAGCCTCACTCAATTGGGCCTCTAGAATGTTTCTAACATGCAGCACATTTTTTAGAAAATTAGGATTAAAAATATCACCAACAATGCGATCACAGCCCAAATTCATCATTGCATCTTTACGTGGGCTGCCCAAAAAAAAAAATCCAGATTTGGTGCACGTTTTAACGACCACCAGATCAGGCCTTGGTTGAAAAACCAAGTGCCAACCGAGCACTTGGCCACCATGGGGCAGCCCCAAAACAGCATCCAATCAGAGGACAGTAGCGGCCATTCACATCGCCACTGCTGCATGCGACAGTAGCCTTTGTGTAGTAGCACAAGGCTACTGCTGTGCCATTTGCGGCGGTACAGCCCAAGGCCACATGCTGGAGCATGTGGCCAGCACTCCTCCCCGTGCGACAACATGCAACAGTCGCAGCAAACTGTGAAGCAGCAAATAGATTTTAACACACAAAAATCAGTTTTACACATCATGCAATAACATAATCAATACATATCAAAATCAATTCAACCAAACGTCGAATAATAACGTAAAAGGTATAAGGAAGGCTCGGCACCACTGTTAGCGATGATGGGGTTTATGTAGCGGAAAAACAAAATAAAATCCCCAACACACATTGAACCCAAGAACCTTATACCCAATTACGTAATTACTATGAACAGATATTGAATATAAAATTTCCAGATTTCATACTTGCGTTTGGAGGCTCCTTAATCGTACGAATCGGTCCCACTCTAAGATAAGAGAAACTCTCAGTATCCACACGAAGACAGGATGACGATCGACTTGCAGTCTCCAGTGCTAGCAAGACACAGAAGCCAAAAGGATGCATAATTTTTCTTCAAGACAGGATAGCGATTGACTTACTTCCCAATTCATTGTACCAAAAAAAAATTAAAGATGATGTAATTGGTACCAAAGGCAATGCCAAAGACTCAGTCAATAAACAGCAAGAATTAAAAAAAACCTTTCAGCAAGGTTTTAAACAGAAACATAAAAAAATTACCTTTTAGCAATATAAGGAAATTGTCGTCCCCTACATACAAATTGAAGTGAAAAATCAAGGTTTCTTGTATCCCCGGTTGAGAATCAACGAAATCTTCAACAAACCGCTCAATGTCTTCAGAACACTCATCCACATAAACATATGGCTCTAATGGGATTTGATGAAATTTGATCTCAACATTGACAAATCAATAGTTTTCCAAAGCAGAGGATCATAGCAAGCTATACGCAATGAATTACAAACGTGAGCAATCCCTAAAGTCAACGGAAGACATCAAAAGATAGGAAGATTTCACCAATATGTCAGTATCTAGGTCCTCCCATCTTCTTACAGCGGAGACACCCTCTTTCTTTGACCAATTGCCCAATTATATCATAGAAGTTTCAGAGCATCAGCACACTGCATAAGATCCACATAATCCATGTACAATGCATAAAATATCATTCATGCATTAATTTTATGAATTTAAAAAGATTCGTACAAATCGAATGTATCAAATACTTAATACCTACGTAGAGATATACATGAATGCAAACTATTTACATTTAAGATAAATTAATACTTAACATTAAATGATTAACTAAAAAGTTTATATTTGCTGAACAGAAAAATCAATTTTTTCGGTAGAAACAACAAGGAACACAGATATTGATATATATAACAAAATCAAATAATAATGTTCAACAAAAAAAATACCATCATTAATTTACAAAAATACTAAAAACGAGATTCAAATAACAACATGACTCTCATTAATAATTAACAAATATTATCTACCAAATCCAAACACACAGAAAACTGTTCACATCTAGTATCCACACAAAATTATATAAACACTAAGACCGTAATAACATTATAATTCATAATACACCAAAAAAAAAAGGCCATCAAAAAATCATGATCCTTACAAAAGAACGAAAACCACAACCACAAAATATTACATACATCACAAATTGTGCAACGAATCATTGCAAAAGCAACTCAAAATAACAACACCACTCTTCAAGAAGCACGGGTGACATAAGTTTTATTAATATCATCATATTTCGTAATCTGTTGATTTCATTATTTGTTAATCATATAGAAAACTGTATTTCGACTCCCAACAATTGAAACGGATTATGCCGAATCACTTGTGTCTTTAGTTCTTAACAGTTTCTAATACATAAAACCAAAATACATGTTAGAAACGATATTTAACTGAACCATATTTTCACACTTTTTTATTGTTAATTTCTTGATCATACAGGTAATGATATTATGATTACCAACTGTTGAAACCATTATTTACACTTCTTTTTTTTGGGGGGGGGGGGGGGGGGGGGGGGGGGTGGAAAACTTTTTTTATTATTGTGGATCTTGTGTTTGAAAACCAATTATTACCTTACAATTTATAGGTGCAAATCTCTAAACGAACAAACAAACGTAAGGAAGTATACATAGAAGAAACATCTTCAAACAAATGACAAAACTACCAACCAAACACGGCAGGGCTTTCGATTCTGAAGATTTGTAGAAGCGAAAATAAGCATGCTTCACTACTGCTGGAACACATTTGTTCTTCGTGGGACATGATAAAATGAGGATTACAATTACTCATGCAGCTTGCAAACAAAATGGCCAGCAAGCAATGTATCAAACAATCATTGCTCTAATTACTATGCACGATAGTATAAGGTATAAAAATGCTAATGAAATTAGTGAAACAAATAATCAATTCCAAAACTGAAAAATTGCAGGGAAGTGTTCATGTCCATGACTCCAACTGAGACAATTCTCATTAAAAGGGGAATATTCGGATTTGTGATAAAGATAATCAAAAAATATACATTGGGACAGATCAACGTAGCTAGAAAATATCACATGTCTAAGATATAACGTAGATTACCAGATAGTATGTATGAAATATAATTTTAGTAAGTCTTAAATGATTTATTACACATGTAAAAAATTTAAATGCTTTAATTCATTTTGAAAATAAAAGTTAAAAAACTCATTGGATTGTCTACACATGTTTGACAAACATCAATCTAAATATATTATAATATAAATTAACAAAATCTATAAATAAATATTCCTATTGCACATCAAAAAAAAACTTTCATTCTATTACCAACCAAATTAAATCTCACACTGAATGATAACATTCATTTGGAGCGCTGTTGCCGAACCATTATTCACTATCTAACCAATATATTATAATATCATCATGACGTTTCTGACTTGAATACTTAACAAAATATTTATTATGTTTGCTACTGTTTCGTATCCTCTTATCCAAAAACTTATTAACGTTTTTTCAATCAACGTGTTTACTTATTACTAGACATTTATTCGTTTTTCCAAAGCACCTTTTGTATTCTCAAAAAACAAATAAATAATTTTAAATAAATAATGTACATAATATTAAAGCGATACCAACACAAATTCAGAGAAGTCATTGATCAGATGTTAAGATAAAATTAATAATTATACCTTTATAATTATTAATATCAATTGTAGACAGATGTTATTAAATCACTCATGCAAGTTGAGAAGACTACTTGAATATTATATGGTCTAATCGTATAATTGATATTCTGTTTGCAGACATGTCTTTGATATTCGATGTCATATTTTCATGCATATACATTTTTACCGCATTTTCCAATTTATTCTTATATTTTATTCTTATATTTTATTCTTTTTAAGCAACCAAGTTTATTTATTATAACATCTTTATTCGTATTCCATCTGTTTCTTTTGTGTTCCTAATTAAACAAAACAAATCAAAATGTGTTTTGGTATGAATCAACAAAATTTTAATTATCAAACTAAGATACTCAATAAAACATAAACAATTAAACAAGACCAATGCTGAACCGTATAAATATTTTATATTAATTAATATATTGTCACATCATCATAACATCTCTGACTTGAATATTTAACAAAATATTTATTACCGTTTCCTTTAAAATTGTGCCAATAAGATATCATTATTATTAGATCACTATGTTTATTTATTGTTGATCGGTGCATTGTACTATTATGCATTATTTTTAATGTGACATTACTATCAAAAATTAGGATATTAGAATTTGGTTTTAATTATGGGTTAATGTACTTACTTTTTATTGATGTGATTGATATTTTGATGATATCTAGTATTGTGATATTTAATGTCGTTCTTAATATACTGCTTTTGTTAAAGTGTTGATCAAATAAATGATACTGTTTATGTAGATATTTATACAATATTTATGGAATTCATAAAAGCAGACATTTATTTTGATGAAACACGATTGGTTTAAAAAAAAATTGTACTAATCAAATGTCTCAAATGCTTAATATACCTATATAGAAATTTAGATGAATGTGAACCGTTTACATTTAAATTTAAGTAATACTTAACATTAAATGATTAATACAACCATCATTAGTTTACAAAACTTCGCTACCCACACGTGAACTATATAAACCACAGATACCATATCGACAACATAATTTCCATATACTTGCACCCCAAAAACAGCATCAAAACATCATGATTCCTTACAAAAGAACAAAGAAACAACCCACAATTACCATGAGAAATTCTACAACGAATCATTGTAAAAGCAACCGACAAAGATGACACCGCTTTACAAGTAATACGGTTAACGTAAGTTTTACTAAAACCATCGTATTTCATTAATTTATTGATTTCATTATTTTCTTAGTCATACAGAAAATGATATTATACAAAATGGTTAAACATACAACTGATAACAATAGGATAGTGGTTTATTCCACAGCGGTCTTATAACAATAATGGTTAACCATACAAATGATTGTGCCAAACCATCTGCATCAAACAAAATGCGTTTTAGGATCCATATTTAACTGAGTCATATTTTGCACACCTTAATTGCTTAATCATAAGGTAATGGTATTGTGATTCCCAACTATGAATTTTTTTTTTATTATTATTATTATGAATCTTGTGCTTCGAAACCACTATTTATCGTACAATTTACAAGTGCAAATCACTGAACAAACAAGCGAACATAAAACAAATATTACAAAGAAGGGACATTTCGAAACAACAACACAAACTGCCAAAAATAACAACAACAAGACTTTTAATTCTGAAGACACTTGTAGAAGCAGAAAATAAACAAGCTTTGTTACTACTGGGAATGCATTTGTTCTTCATCGAACATGATACACATATGGGATTACAACTACTGATTGCAGTTTGCCAAAAATATAACATGCAAGCAATATATCACATTGCCGTTGCTTTACTTACTGTACATGACAACAGAGGTATACAAATTCTAATGAAATTAGTAAAACTACCTAATCATTTCTACAAACTGAAATATTGCAAGGAAGAATTCAAGTCCCTAACTCCAACTGCCACAATTCTCATTAAAAGACGAATATTTGGGACTTGCAACAAAGAGAATCAAAATTATATACACTGAGACAGATCAACGTCACCAAAAAATATCACATATCATAGATGTAATGTGGATTACCAAATAGTCTGTATGGAATTTAATTTTTAGTAAGTTTCTTATGTAATTTCTTGCACATGTAAAAATTTAAATGTTTTTTAGTTTAATTTGAAAATAGAAGTTAAAACTCACTCAATTATCTATGATTGATCCAAATATTTAATAACTTATAAAGAAAAATTGATTACAAAATTACAATGATGAGTAAAACGTAAACAATATTTAATAAAAATATTAAACACCAATGATTATGAGAATTTCAAATAATTAAACACGTTCGACAAACATCAATCTAAATACTGTTCCTATAACATATCAAAATAAATTTCCAATCCATTATTTATTAGATTAAATTCCACGTCGAACCACAACATATTTTGAAAATCTGCTTGGCGAACCATTGTTAACTATTTATTACGCTTTCCTTTAGTGCGCTACAAACAATTTTGCTACCGTTTCGTATCTCATCGCCCAATAAGTTGTCAACACTTTTTCAATCAACGTATCTATCTGTTACTAAATGTCTGTTAATTTTCCGAGAGCAACTTTTATATTGTGTGATACAATACCCTAGAAATTGATTGGGTTGTCATGTTCTCAACTGCATCCCAAAAACTTTGAATAAACTATATAGATAGACATGCGTTTTCAAAATCAATATGAGGATTATGGATGTGAGGGAACCATCGGAGTTTTATACTATGACGAAAATTCTCGCATAAAAGATGAGTTCAAATTTATTTCGTCTGTTTGTTTCCTATTTCTATTTAGATAAAACAAGTCAAGATATATTCTAATGTGAAGTAACAAAATTTTAATTACAAGACTAAAATATTGGATAAAACATAAACAATATTTAACATTTTAATAGATATTTAATAACAATATTAGACAAAACTGTTTATAAAAATGTTAAAAAATTAAACATATTCAACAAACATCAATCTGAATATATTATAATCTTAATTAAAAAAAAACTATAAATAACCATTTCTATTACAGATTTAAAAAACTTTTGTAGCATTATTGATCAACCAAGATCGAAGCCGAACTATATGCATGTTTCATAATCATATTGTCAAACCACAATTAAAAAATATATTATGACATTATCATATCATCTATGACTTGGATACTTAACAAAATATTTATTGCCTTTCCTTTAAAAATGTATCAATAAGATTTTATTATTAGTAAATCACAGCGTTTATTTATTATAATATCTCAACATCTTGCCGAATCATCATTAACTACCTAACTAATATGTTGCACACTTAACAAAATATTTATTACGATTTTCTTTAATATTGTACAGATAATCTACTAATGTTTCGTATTACCTTATCCAAACAATTATTAACACTTTTTCGATCGATAGGTTTATTTATTACCAGTTGTCTATTCAGATTCCACTTCTTCGTATCCTATTTTCCTATAAATATTGCTCTGACATCAATGACCCATTTAACTTTCTTCAGATACTATACACTTTAATTGTTCATTTCTTCTCCACAACTTAATTCAAAAATGGCTGACAAAACTTCACAACCAAAAGAATCTACAACGAATATCAGCAACGACCTCAATAACAATAATTCTCTACCAAGGCAACGAGAAGGTATGAATGTTCCACATCTTTTGTATAATAAATTACAAAATGTCAAACAAAACGATGATACATATTTGCGGAGAATATAAAAACCATTAAAAAAAATTTTTTTTGATATGTCGAGAGTTCATCTCATAATTATATTTACACATTTATGTTACCATTTCCATATATTTATAAAATTTGATTTATATTGTTTTCGCAATTGGTTTAGACATTTTTCAGGGAATGCCGAAATTGAGGGAGATTTTCAAAAAAGTTGACACCAATCTGGATGACATACTGCTAGAGACAAATTCAGATAAGTCATTAACCAGATGTTAGAAATCATGCAATCTACCATGGATATTATCTATAACATAAACAAAAGAGAGTATGCATATGCACTAGAGGAATTGAACAACTATAAGAGAAATAGAAAATAAACACCGTCTACATTATCCAAACCCACTTCATAGTATGACAAACCGATGTACATATTTCTTGTATAATAAAAGTATTATTTTCTGTATTCAACTTTATCTTGATTTTGATGTTACTCATTAATTGATTGAAAATTGTTTCTTTAATTGACGCATTGCATTTACTGTTTAATGAATCTACTAAAAATTCTCCATCTTGACACGTTGGTTTTGATTTAATTCTTCTATCTTCACACATTGGATGAGTATCAATAATAATTATATAAGTACATTATATAGGCATTCCAAAAATCTAACCATTTTAAATAAAAACGTATAAAGATGGAAGTTAGTCTCTTCATATTCTATTTTGTAGTTCTAGAATTATTAACACAGAAATTAATTCAGTTTTCATGTTCTCAATTGTAAAACAAACAAAGCCTTTGAATGAACTATGTAAACAAAAGTTTGTTTTCAAACCTTGGCTGGAGAGAATCCTATATATTGTGAGAAAAAAAATTAGTTGTCAATATCAAACCTAAAAAGGAACTCAATATAAATTTTAAGTTTAAATAATTGATCTTGATAATATTAATTGATATTAATAATTATAAAGGTACAATTATTAATTTTATCTTAACACAACTCTATACATATATAGAATTTATATTTACCCTAAAACTTGTATAATTTAACAATTATCATCTCTTAATCTAATTACTTTATTCTGTTAGAATAAATTTGTTTATAACCTATTTTAAATACATTAAACAAACATACCCGTGCAGTGCGCAAGCCCATGTCTAGTTATATAATAAAAGAATATAACCTGCTTTAAAGTAAACATATTACGTACTTCGATAATATTTTTCACATTACTTATTCTCTCAAATATAAAATGGTAAATACATTCCTTTACAAAGGATCATAATTAATTCATTTTAGTTTATTGGTAAATATATAGTTATTTATCTCCATTTTCACACTGAAATTGCTATGGTATATTTATATTATCTTATTATCTATATAATGTCATATCAGTTGGATTTCTTTTTTTAAAGAAAGATATATTATATACTCAAAAAAAAAAAAAAAAAATCCATTCATAAGAGATAGTCATTAAATTGGTTTTTTTTTTTTATATTCGAATAAAAATATTTGATAATGTATTAAAGGCAATATACATGATGAATTTAATAGACGAATTGGTACGTTTGTATTATTGTATATATCTGTTTATATAATATAAACATGCAATCAAGCACTTTAAATATTAAAAAAAATTAGACCATTTTATTACATGAAAACCAAATTAATCAATACCTACACTGTGTTGCATATTCAAGTAAAAATTTTTGAAAATTTTATTTTTCTTTTATTTATCTATTTTATAATTGTGGGNACTCATGATATCTTTCGGAAGCATCCGGTATGCCTACTGTACAATATAGTTGCCCAAATTTATATTGCTTCCGTAGGGAACCCTTTTCGATAATTCATTTACCTATTAAATGAATCATCTGGACAATTCATATACATACTTTATTTTAAATGCATGACTAAATAAAGGAAGCAATTTATATATATGAATTGAAGAACTCTTTCTTCTATTATTTATGATATATATAAATACAAGACAAAATGCTTTGAAACCGACAACACGAATGGTTTCTAGGGCATACACTAATATACACTAACATCAACGTCACCAGAAAATATCATATGTCATAGATGTAATGTGGATTACCAAATGCTCTGTATGAAATTTAATTTTTAGTAAGTTTCTTATGTAATTTCTTGCACATGTACAAATTTAAATGCTTTTTGGTTTAATCTGAAAATAGAAGTTAAAACTCACTCAATTATCTATGATTAATCCAAATATTTAATAACTTATAAAGAAAAAATGAACACAAAATTACAATGATCAGTAGAACGTAAACAATATTTAATAAAAATATTAAACACCAATGATTATGACAATTTCAAATAATTAAACATGTTCGACAAACAGCAATCTAAATACCGTTCCTATAACATATAAAAAAAAATTTCCATTCCATTATTCATTAGATTAAATTCTACGCCAAACCACAACATATTTTGGAAACCCGCCTGCCGAACCATTGTTAACTATTTATTATGCTTTCCTTTAATGCACCACAAAATTTTTTGCTACCGTTTCGTATCTCATCGCGCAATAAGTTGTCAACACTTTTTCAATTAACTTGTCTATCTGTTACTAAATGTCTGTTAATTTTCTCGGAGCAACTTTTATATTGTGTAATACAGTACCCTAGAAATTGTTCAAACATTCTTGCATAAAAGATGAGTTCAAATTTATTCCCTCTGTTTGCTTCCTATTTCTATTTACATAAAACAAGTCAAGATATATTCCACTGTGAAGTAACGAAATTTTAATTAGAAGACTAAAATACTGGATAAAACATAAACGATATTTAATATTTTAATAGATATTTAATAACAATATTAGACAAAACTGTTTATAAAAACTGAACATATTCAACAAACATCAATCTAAATATATTATAATCTTAATTAAAAAAAAAATTAGAAATAACCCTTTCTATTACAGATTTAAAAAAAACTTTTGTAGAATTATTGATCAAACAAGATCGAAGCCGAACTATATACATGTTTTATAACCATATTGCCGAATCACAATTAAAAAATTAATAAATATATTATGACATCATCGTATCATCTCTGACTTTGATACTTGACAAAATATTTATTGTCCTTCCTTTAAAAATATATCAATAAGATTTTATTATTAGTAAATCACAATTTTTATTTATCATAATAGCTCAACATCTTGTCAAACCATCATTAACTACCTAACTAATATGTTGCACACTTAACAAAATATTTATTACGATTTTCTTTAATATTGTACAGATAATCTACTAATGTTTCATATTACCTTATCCAAATAATTATTAACATTTTTTTGATCGACACGTTTATTTATTACCAGTTGTCTGTTCATATTCCACCTCTTCGTATCCTATTCTCATATAAATATTGCTCTGACATCAATCACCCATTTAACTTTCTTTAGATATTATACACTTTAATTGTTCATTTCTTCTCCACAACTTAATTCGAAAAATGGTTGACAAAAAAATCACAACCAAAAGAATCTGCAACAATACCAGCAACGACCTACAACAACTAATTCTCCACCGAGACAACTAGAAGGTATGAATGTTCCACATCTTTTGATCCTAAATTACAAAATGTCAAACCAAACGATGATACTATTTGTAGGAATATAAAAAACCATTAATTTTTTTTTTTTTTTTTTTGATATGTCGAGAGTTAATCTTATATTATATACATATTCATGTACTGTTTCCATATATTATAAAATTTGATTGTACATTGGTTTGCAATTAGTTTAGACATTTTCAGGGAATGCCGGAATTGAGGAGATTTCAAAAAAGTTGAAACCAATTTGGATGATCTACATACTACTAGAGACAATTAAGAGAAGTCATGACCAGATGTTAGAAATCATGGAATCTACAAGGATATATTATAACACAAACAAAAAGAGTATGCTATTGCATGGAGGAACTGAACAACTATAAGAAAAATAGAAAATAATCTACATCGTCAAACCCACTCACAGTATGAAAAAGCGATATATTTATTTCTTTATGATAAAGAATATTCTCGATGTTTAATTTTATCTTGATTTTGGTGTTACCATAAGTGATTGAAAATTGTTCTCCATCTAACCCTTAGTTTGATTTATTCTTCCATCTTCACACATGGATGGGTTATTAATAATTATTATATATATATATATATATATATATATATTAGATATATATATATATATAATTATATGATATATATATAAGTACATTACAATAGGCATTCCAAAATTCTAACCATTTTAAATAAAAAGTTATAAAGATGGAGTTAGTCTGTTTTCAAACCTGGCGAGGAGAATCCTTTACGTGAGGAGAAAAAGTTTACCAGTCAATGTCAAACCTGTAAATGAACTCATATAAATTTTAAGTTTAAATAATTGATCTTCGTAATATTAATTGAATATTATAATATACAAGGTACAATTTTAATTTATCTTAACACAATCTGTACATTATAGAAGTTATATTACTCTAAAACTGTATAATTTAACAATTATCATCTCTTAATCTAATTTTGATATGTTAGAATAAATTGGTTAAACCTTTTCAAAAATTAAATAACATATTACGAAATGCGTGGCCCTATGTCTAGTTATTATATTTATGAGAATCATCTTGATTTTTGTCATATTATCTCAATTCTCTGTTCAATCCAAATTCACTACTTTCAAGTTTTGAAGATATTAAAGATTAAGCAGTAAAGATTGATATTATTTTATTTTTGATAACCAGGATGTCTAAACCAGTTTGTGGTGCATCTAACTAATGTTCGAGATCCATTGATACACTACAATGTCCAAAAGATCAAGTAAGTCATAATGTCATTAGGTAGGTGGTCCAATATTTGAACCCAAAAAATTAAGAAAGAGAGCCAACCTCTATACTCGCCAAGGCCAATCCTCTTGCTCACAAGGCAACTCCTTAGGTTAAAGATTTGAATTAATTATCCTATTCTACCATCTTATTCAAAAAAATGTTTCGAAAATATATTAATCTAGGAAAGTGTATTTAACTTCAACGTGATTTCTCCACTAATTTTGAAAGATATAGCAATAAATTACTTAAAAAATTTGGAAGAGGTCAATCTTATCTAAAAAAAAAAGAGAAAGACTGTGGGTGAACGGCGTGTAGGAGCTATTAGAATTAGTAAATATGACAACTGGCAATCCCGAAACCTTGAAGAGCCGTAGTATCTTATTTTTCCTCGTATATACAACTCTCCATAGAAAGTTCAAATTAATTAATTTCACCTCATATTTTTTATATTTAATTATTTCCATTTATCGGCGATAGGGTAAGTTTACCTGACATTATAAAAAAGGTATCCCACCTATCTTTCCACCACTCTCTCTCTTTTCGGTCTTTCTCCGTATGAGTTCTTCATCATAGACTTGCTATATGTCTCTCATCGATGGTCTCATCAACCGAATTTCACCGACACACAGAGAAGATCATAGCCGAATAACATTTGGTATATATATTTCTTCAACCATTTTACGGACTGTGTGTGAAACTGTGAATCATTCATGCTTAACATTTTCTACTCTTTTTGCCGTTGATTTTATTAGGTCGATGGATCCGGATTGGGCTGGAGAGCAAAGCGAGAGTAAAAACTGAGAAATTTCACTTTATGAAGAAATTAATGCATGATTTTGTGTTTTTTGTTTGTTTGTTAATAATTATAATTATGGTGCTCATGTAACAGACTTTACCTGGACCGGTAACCGACCCGGCCAAGCTTCCGAAGTGGAACTACGACGGCTCCAGCACGGACCAAGCTCCCGGTGAGACAGTGAAGTCATGTCTAGTACGTATCATTTCTGTAATCTATTCTGTATTTCAAAATTTTACCGGAGGGATATTTGGTTAAGAGAATATTCAAGATTCAGTTCCACATTCTTGATGAACTGTATTGTTTTTTCAGTCCTCAAGCCATATTCAAGGATCCATTCCGACGAGGAAACAACATCTGGTAAATTAATTATGACAGTTATTATTCCTAGCCCGTGATTTTCGGTAGGATAAGCATGAATCGGTCCAGGGGTATAATTGTCTTTCATCGTAATTAATTTAAAAAAAAAAAAAAACGGTGATGTGCGATGCGTCACACCGGCTGGCGAACCCATCCCACAAACAGAGATTAATGTGGTGCAAAATATTCAGCCACCCAGATTCCTCGCGAGGAGCCATGGTAATTAATTAGTATTACTTTTTATTTTTTCATTACAATTTTGCGGGAATGAATTAATAAAATGTCATTGGTAAAAATAATTAAATACCTTAAACTAATGGAAATACTTTACTAACAAATTCTCTGTTGATAATTACTGAATTTCTATCATTTAGGTGATAATTTGAAAATTATCTTGGTATATTAAAAAATAATAATTATTTGGATGCTTTGATAACATTCTAGTTGACTTAGTCCAAAATTAAAATGTCAGTTTCTCTCGGGCCCATTAAAAGAAAAAGTTAATTGATTTTTTTTTTTTAAATTATATTTGAAAATTCATTTGGAAGTTTACAATTATTTGTACGTCACATGTTTTATAGTTGACATTTTTATTCCAAATGTTACATGAAAATAGGATAGCAAAATAGTTATTAAAGGGAAGAATAATTTATTGTTATTTTGACACATAATAAAGGATGTCCTTGTGGGGTATCACAATATTCCCGTCAATTATAGACATGGCCAAAATAACAATTAACAGCTAAAGGATGATAATGATATTGTAGATGTAAAACTATATAACAAATTACAAATAGATAAAATAAATTATTATTATTATAATGATATGATATTACTATTGAATTTTTTTTTATGAATAGTATGTCTTAACCATCAATCTTATGGATGGTTCATCATCGAATTCAAAAAAATATAAACTAAAATATTACAATTAAATGGTTATTTTATTAAGTATTACAATTAAAATGATGGCCAGACTTATTTTAGTGTTAACGTTGGTAAAATATACAATAAAATTGATTATTTGAATTAAGTATTGGTCGGTCGGAAAGGTGGGGGGTAGGAGGTTGGTCGTGCTTTGTCTTCACTGTGCTTATTTTCTTTTGGTACAAAGTCCTGTGTCATCTAAGACGGATATGTATTTAGAATGACGAAATTACCCTTTGTAATATAAAATTAATATGTTTTTCTACTTGTAATTAGTTAGGGTTATCAAAGTTTTCCTCATTTTACTAAGTTGGACTATAAACCTAACAAAGCTGTTGGATGTAGCATTGACGAATCATGGGAGTCAACTCCACACCTACTGAAAAAAAACAAATAAACAATGAAAGCGTATCGTATATAAAAATGTTGGGGCATTGTTAAAGAATTCCAGTCTCTGTAAATGGGTTGACCTCAAGCTTTCGTATTGCATTCCAGGAGACAAAATGATCACATTGCTTAGATCTTCTAATTTTTAATCCTAATTGATAATAAGTTTGGCTTTCAAGAACTTTTATATCAGATTATTTTGAATATGCTAACAGTCAACAATGGTCATAAATTCTTTTGAATTACAAAATTAACTGAATTATGGACAGAATTTGTCAAATTAAGTTCCGAAAGAAGAAAATTTCATCTGGCTGGTTCTTTTTCTTTTTAGTTTGGAACTGAGACTTATTGGATATTGGTTTTAGGTATGGCATTGAGCAGGAGTACACTCTCCTTCAGAAGGATGTCAAATGGCCCATAGGATGGCCGGTTGGTGGCTTTCCCGGTCCCCAGGTATCAGGCTCCGACGATACATGACGCTCCTATAATTGACCTTGATTAGAAAAATCCCTATTCTTTTACAGTGAAGTAAAACGTATCTGTTGATTTCCATGCAGGGACCGTACTACTGCGGAGTAGGAGCTGACAAAGCCTTTGGCCGGGATATTGTGGATGCCCACTACAAAGCTTGTCTCTATGCGGGGATTAACATTAGCGGAATTAACGGTGAAGTTATGCCCGGCCAAGTATGTTTTATACTTCATTTCATTGCCCTAACTCTAATCGCTTCACTACTTTTAAGGTTATTTTTCTTACTATGGCTCATTAGATATTCGTGATTGTTTGGTGTGTGTCTATGGAAACAGTGGGAATTCCAGGTCGGTCCTGTAGTTGGAATCTCCGCCGGCGATCAATTATGGATGGCTCGGTACATACTCGAGGTACGGTTATGAAAAATAATTAGCCGTATACTTAAACTTTTTATATTGAATCCAAGTTTTAAATCTGATTGATCAAACAGAGGATCACCGAGATTGCAGGAGCTGTGCTTTCATTTGATCCAAAACCAGTTCAGGTTTGTTTTAATACCGCTTTTACTTTTGTCTGTTTTCTTCTTCCTAGCTTTAAGCCAAAAGACATCACTAGGCATAGATGTGGCTTCAAATCTCTGTTACCTCTTATAATTGGTGTCTACTTATTGTATGCTATTTGATTATATTAATCATGATTACGAATCTTCTTCCATTTTTTTATTTATTTTTTATTTTGAAATAATCAGGGCGACTGGAATGGAGCTGGTGCACACACCAACTACAGGTATATGCTAACTAGTTACTATAGTTTGTGAATTCTCAATAATGACATGGCAAGACTGGGGGGAATTACATTTTGGTTATTAATGGGTTGTAACTTTTCTTCTCAGCACCAAATCCATGAGGAATGATGGTGGACTTGATGTGATCAAGAAAGCCATTGAGAAGCTGGGATCACGCCACAAGGAGCACATTTCTGCTTATGGAAAAGGCAATGAGAGAAGGTTGACTGGTCGCCATGAGACTGCAGATATCAACACCTTCTCTTGGGTAATTAAAATTATTTTCTCGTCATTACAACAACATACTCTTGCAATATGTTTTTCTTTAGAACAATACCTTAATTTATATTGAATATAAAGTAATTCTCATGTGTTGCACTTGCTCAAATTACAGGGTGTTGCCAACAGGGGAGCTTCCATCCGTGTTGGTCGCGATACCGAGAAAGCTGGAAAGGGTAATAATTTGTTTCAGATTTGTTGATTACTCATCTCTGCAATATTTTCTGAGTTGCTTTCATTTCTCTTCTGTTTTGTAATTGATTTAACTAGTTGATTATTGTTGGCAGGATACTTTGAAGACAGAAGGCCAGCTTCCAACATGGACCCATATGTCGTCACGTCTATGATAGCAGAAACTACCATTCTCTTAAAGCCTTGAGGGAATGTGAAGCTCTGGGAAAGAGGAATGAGGGAGAGGGAAGGAAAGCTATCGAAAATCTCTCTAGTGTGTGGTATGCATGTATTTGGATGATTAGATTTGGAATTCAAATTGTTAATGGTTTCTTGGTCACTGATTTTAGTTTTCGTTTCATGGGATACAACTTGTGCACAGATTGTATAAAACTTGGATGATTTTATGTTCTCATAAATAAAAGTGTATCTAGTTCGATAATATTTTGACTGTTTACTTTAAACTATTACGTGATATGGATTCTACATCTTGATTCTCTCCCATTTTCAACCGAATCAGAAAGACAATACTGTTAGCTTATTCAATTGAAGTTAAGAATGAAAGGAGATGAGAGAAAAAAGCTAAGAACTGAAAAAGAAAGAAATAAAAAATCCCTTATTTTAATACAAGAATCAAGGATGAAGATCCTTGATTTTCATACTAGAATCAAGACTGAAGATTAGCAACACTAGCTGTAGTTACACAACTATAAATTAGATTATGATTTTCTACACTCCCCCTCAAGTTGGGTTATAGATATGAGTCATACCCAGCTTGGATCTCAAATCTTCAAAACTCATTCTAGGAAGGGCCTTGGTGAGGATGTCGACTGTCTAGAAGGTAGTTGGAGTGTAAACCATTGAGATGATTCCTTCTTCTATCTTCTCCTTAATAAAATGTTGATCGATTTCCACATATTTTGTTCGATCGTGATGGACTAGGTTCTTTGCAATGCTTATGGCAGCTTGATTGTCACAAAACATCTTCATAGGATCTTCTAACTGAATTTGTAGTTCCTGTAAAAGTCTTCTTAACCAAATTCCTTCACATATTCCTTGTGCCATAGCTTTAAATTTTTCTTCTTGCTACCGTTGGTTGTTTCTTGCTACGCTAGGTAACCAAGTTTCCCCATACAAATGTGAAATACCCTGAAGTTGATCTTCGGTCAGTTATGGACCCTGCCCAATAAGCATCGGTAAATATCTCCACATCTCTTTTTTGTGTTTTCTTGAAATACAATCCCCTTCCTGGAGTCATTTTTATATATCTTAGAATCCGATAAACAGCTTCCATGTGTTCCTCGATTGGATTATTCATGAATTGACTAACCATGCTAATAGAAAAACTGATATCAGGCCTAGTGTAAGAAAGATAAGTTTTCCAACAAGTTTTTGATATCTTCCTTTGTCAACTGGAGCACTTTCTTCTGCAACTCCCACCTTTGTAGTATAGTACATAGGTGTATCAGCAGGTTTTATAGCCAAGCATGCCAGTTTCCTTCAATAAATCAAGGACATATTTTCGTTGTGAGACAACAATTCCCTTCTTTGATTGAGCAATTTCCACTCTGAGGAAGTATTTAAGATTTCCCAAGTCTTTGATTTCAAACTCTTTACCAAGGAATTTCTTGAGATTACTTGTTTCCTCCTCATGATCTCTTGTCAAAATTATATCATCTACATATACAATGATGATGGCTAAATGCTCCCCGAACAGATTGTTTTACGAATAAGGCATGATCAGACTGACATTGTGAATACCCAACCTTTTTCATAGCCTTGGTAAAACGGTCAACCAAGCTCGAGGGGATTGTTTGGGCCCATATAGAGATTTTCTGAGTCTGCATACTTTGTTAATATTAGCTTGAATCCTGAGGGAATTTGCATATACACTTCTTCTTCTAGGTCACCATTAAGAAAAACATTCTTGATATCTAGTTGATGAAGACACCAGTCATGGTTTGCAGCCAGGGATAACAAGACTCTGATTGTGTTCAATTTTGCAACAGGTGCAAAAGTCTTTTGGTAGTCAATTCCATAGGATTGAGTGAAGCTTTTTGCTATAAGTCGTGCTTTGAACCTGTCAATACTTCCGTCTACTTTGCATTTTATTGTGAAAATCCACTTGCATCCTACTAGATTCTTCCCTTCTGGGAGTTTCGTAAGTTCCCATGTGTCATTCCTTTCTAAAGCTCTGACTTCATCTTCAATGGCAACTTTCCACTTAGGTACTCGTAGTTGTTAGAGTAGATGTCTTAGAGCCAATCAATTATTGTAAAATTGACTTTGTAATAAATGTTTATTTATCAATAAAAGACATATTCTTCTATATCGTATATGTAATTATATATGTCCTTAGGATAGTAGAATCGTGACGAGGGTATCAAGTGTTTCAAATCTTGATAGTGAGAACCCTATGATCACATATGGTGGTCATTCTAGAAATGTCCGTAGCCCCAATATTATTCTGATCAAGGACACAAATAATACGATAAGCATAATGTTGAACGACCTTGTCGAAAGGCAGTGACTGATCTCACTTGTCAAGGTTGTTTGCCGACAATCTGGTGCAACGTATGGGTGCTTGCTAGAGGCAAGTTCATTGGACAGACCCAGTAGAGAATTCCATATGGATGGCAACCCTAGTGTCTATGGAATAAATCTGCTAACGAATTGTGGTGCATGTGATCCTTAGACTTGAGATCACCGGAGCGCCTTGTGCACCAATTGATATAGTTTGACACTAGCCCAACGTAGTTCTATTCAGAGCTATCAATACGGTAGTGATTGGCTACATTGAAAAGTGTATTGAGACTATGGTGGATCGACAAATGATTCATCACTCTTGGGTATGAGAAAAGTTATCTCACTGGATAATTCAGTAAATGGCAATGACACTAAATCTGTGGCCACAGTGGGATTGAGTTGATGCTCAATCCAATTTAATATTTCTGTCATTGGTCTAGTAACTGAATGCAAACATGTTAAGGATATTTGAGGTTGATATTATTTCTGCACCTCAGTCTCGATAAGATAATAGTTGATGAAAAGCTTTGATTGCACGGTAACCATATCGTTGATAGGTTGCGGTTTCGCTGAATCCGAATCTATCGGGTGGCCATGATGCCTTACTAGGGGCCAATCTTGGTCTGTGTGTAGTGAGATGATTAATTGGTGTTAATCGTGATACTACACACTGTCAATATGATGAGGAGCCTACGGGTCATACACTTAGAAGATAATTTAAGAATCAATTTGTGAGAAGGGATTTTTGTCTTCCAGGATGAAAGGATATTTTGGTAATCTCACAGTGCAATTAAATTTGCTGAGGTTGTTGCCTGTATTTAATTTTAATATTAAAATTAAATTAGTGAGATTATATTTAAATATATCTATGTATATATTTAAATGAATTATTATTATTAATTGAATGTTAATATATTATTATATATTAATTGATTTTAATTATAATAATAAGTAATTAATTAAAATACCATAAAGGGTGTGTTTGGTTGCAAGGGTGAACTAGGGTTGGAGCCTATGGCTATTCTTAAGTGGAATAGGGTTTTAATTGTTGCACTATATAAGTGCAACTTAAAATTAAAAAAAAAAAAAAGGATTATTCATTCAATTAAAACCCTAGCCACCCTATCTCTCTCTCTCTCTCTCTCTCAAGAAGAGAACTTTTCTTGTTCTTCTTTCTTGATTCTTGAAGCCCTTGATTGTTTTAGCAAAATAATCAAGGGTTATGCGGATTATCTTCGTGTGGACTTCCGTGAGTGCGATCCTACTTTGGATCGATTAGGGAAAAATCAGAGTAGATGTGAATAGTAGGCGTGAACAGTATATAGTGAATAGTAGACGGTGAACAGTGTTCGTGTATGAAATCAGAGATATTCGAAGGACCCTCCAAATGTACGTAAGTATTCTAATCCTTAAATGGATTTACTTTATACAGATTTTGTTTATAAACAAGTAAATGGTATAATCTATACTCAGATCTTGGCAAAGAAAGGTAATTGATTTACCAATTGAATTTTTGTTTTCCGCTACGTATGGTAGATCAATTACTTACAGTAGTGCTTCTTGGACATTGTTCGAAATCTGAATATTAGTAAGATTGGCAACAAATGCACGATATCGTATTGACAAATTTTTATAAGAGATGAAGTTATAGATTGGATGGCTTGTGCATGATCTGGTTCCTTTTCTTTTTGTAATAGGTAAATCAAGATCATTATTCTCTACATGATCAAACTTAATGAGATTGTTATTAGTGTTACCTAAAGGTGTTTCCTCTGGATTTGGATTTAGTTTATCTTCATGGACTGGCTTGGGATGTGTTTAGTCCTCTATATCTTCTTGATTTCCCTTCTTTTTCTTGGAATAGACAATGACCTCGCTATTTTTCACAGTTTGAGATTGAGTTGGTTGAGAAATGAGTGGAGTTGGAGTACTTAAGTCGGCTTCATAAGGATTAGACTCAGAATTGATAATGAGCATTTCGGATTCAGGTATTCTTATTGGTATCTCGACTATGGGAGCTATAGGTGTCTCGATAGGTTTTGTTTCCTAATATTGATATTCTTGGATTCTATTCTCCCCCTCAAAATCATTTTTGGGATAATATGGCTGGTTTTCAAAAAAATTTACATCCATTGTGTTGTAGAATTTTCTTGTGATTAGGGAGGAACATTTGTATCCTTTTTGTTTCGATGAATACCCTAGAAAGATGCACTTAATAGCCCTTGGATCAAGTTTACTTTGGTTTGGTTGTTTATTGTAAACAAAGGCCATACAACCAAACACTTTGGGTGGAAGAGTGGGAATTAACCGAGCATGAGGATATGATTTGAGCAGGATTTGACAAGGGGTTTGGAAATTTAACACACGAGAAGGCATTCTATTTATGAGATAAGTGGCAGTGAGAACAACTTCTCCCCAAAAAATTTGGAACATTGGTGGAGAACATGAGTGATCTTGTAACATCTAACAAGTGCCTATTTTTTCTTTCAGCTACCCCATTTTGTTGTGAGGTATCAATGCATGAACTTTGATGAACTATTCCTTCTTTTAACAAGTAATTACCTAGAGAAGAATTGAAATAATCCTTTGCATTGTCGATTTTCAAAACTTGTATTTTGACATGGAATTGTGTTTGAATCATGGTATGAAAGTTTTTGAAAATTTGACTAACTTCAGATTTGTCTTTCATTAATAATACCCAAGAAATTCTAGTATGATCATCAATGAATGAAACAAACCATGTAGTGCCAGTAACATTTCTTATTCTAGACGGTCCCCAGACATCACTATGAATCATTGAAAAATGGTAAGATGATTTATAAAACTGAGTTGGGTAAGAGTTGTGAACTTGTTTAGATAACAGTCATATTTCACATTGAAAAATCTTGGAATTATTCTTAAATAATGATGGGAAAAGTTTTTTGAGATACATAAAATTAGGATGACCCAAACAATAGTGCTATAACATAACACAATTCTCATTATTTGGAACATAAACAAAAAAAGATAATTTTTCACCACCTATGGATTGAGGTTATCTTTCAGGAAAATTAGTGGTCTTGAGGATATAGAGACTCAAACACATATTAGCACAGCCAATCGTCTTCCCCAAATCTAGATCCTGAAAAACACAATAATTTGGGAAAAATTTAGAAACAGAATTCTTATCCCGAGTGAGTTTACTAATAAATAGCTGATTACAATCAAGATTAGGAACAAAAAGAGCAGATTCAAGGGTTAGGTCCTTGGAAATAACAATAGACACAATGGCAACTACATTGGAGAGAGAACCATCTGCAATATGAACAGTGAAATTTCCAACACAAGGTGTATAATTTTTAAACATTGTTATATCTCCTGACACGTGATCAGCTGCCCCAGAGTCGATAATCCAATAGTTTCCATGTTCTTTTCTTACATTTAGGGCTACGAGAAAGACCTTTTTGGGCCAAAGATCCAGATCCTAGGATAGAATTGGAATTGGAAGATGATGAACCTTGTGTGGATTGAGTGATCAATTTTTGTAGAAGTTCCAATTGTTCCTTGCTGAATGGACTTGGGTTTGGATTTGTTGGTTTATCCTCAACTGAAACATGGTGGCCATGACTTTCCCCAGGCTTCCAATTTGTTGGTTTGCCATGAATTTTCCAGCAGGTATCCTTGGTGTGACTTGGTTTTTTGCAATGATCGCACCAGGGTCTTCCTTTCCTTTGAGGATTGTCATTGAATGAGGAAAATTGTTCCCTTTCAACAAGAGTAGATCCCTCAGCAATCTGTTGATTGTTTTGAGTACCTAACATAACCTTCTTTCGACTTTCTTCTTGGTGGACCTTTGAAACTACCTCCTGGATGTTAGGTAGAGGTTTAGTTCCCAAAATTTTGCTTCAAATTTCATCAAGATTCTTATTTAGGCCTAATAAGAATTTGTATATTCATTTCTTTTCCACATTCTTTTTTAATCTTGCTGCATTTGCACTACAGTTCCACTCGTGGGTCTCATATAAGTCAAGTTGCTACCAATAGCGATTGAGACGGCTGTAGTACTGAGTGACTGGTAAATCCCCTTGATGCAAATCATGAAGTATTCATTTTACTCGAAGGATTCTGCAGTATCTTCTTTATCTGAGTCTGTTTCCTTGGCTGCTTCTTAGATTTCTTGAGCAGTTTCATAGAGTAGGAAATCATCTCCAATATCAATATTCATGGAGTTGATCAGCCATGGCATAACTATGCTGTTTTCTACCTTCCACCTTTTGAATATCGAAGCATCCTCAACTGGTTGAATTGTTGTTCCAATAAGATAATCAACCTTTCCTCGGCCTTTTACAAACATCATCACTGAATAAGACCATTGGATGTAGTTTTTTCCATTCAGTTTGTCCCTTGTAATGGGAAAACCTGAGCCATCGAATCCACCATGACTGCTGGACTCATAAACTACATGGTAGCTGTTTAAATCAGTAATTCTTTGACTAGTTGTGACTTCAGAGATATTCTCGGTAGTTGCTTCTTTATAAATTGCCATTCCGTATTTTTTCATGGCAGATTGAAAGAATGGTATTTAGGCTAAGAGAAGTTTCAGCAGGAAGAGTTGAGAGATTTCAGCAGGAAGAACTAAGAAAATAGATGGCAGAGAGGTTTTAGCAACCTTGCTCTGATAACATGTAGATTTTTGAGAGAACAATGCCTTTATGTTGTAATGATTATGGCTGGAAACAAACCAGCTATTTATACAAGTTTAGGATAGAACTAAAAAAGAAAGAAATAAAAAATCGTCGATTTTAATACAAGAATCAAGGCTAAAGGTCCCTGATTTTCATACTAGAATCAAGGCTGAAGATTAGCAACACTAGTTGTAGTTACACAGTTGTAAATTAGATTTTGATTTTCTATAATATATATCATAATAGTGGGACCAACTAATTTTATTACTATGAGGAGATTATAACTTAATAGAGGTGTAGTTACAAAAATTAGTGTTTTGATTTCTTATTTTATAATTCATGTTTTAGTAGTATAGACTATAGTATTAGAATTTTAATTCATATTTTAGTAGTATTATGATTTCAATTCAGTGTTTCAATTGCCTACTTTTGAAACGGATAGAAAATCATATCTTAGGACCAACAAAGATAAGTGTCCTTGACAGAACTGTAAATGCAGTTGATGCATAGTCAATTATTGTAAAGCCACAGACAATTGCAAATTGTTTTAAGCGTTACAAAACTAGGACCCCCAATGTCGATGAATTGTAAGTATGAAGTGGATGAGGAGAATAAAAGAGTCATTGTAGAATTGAATGATCAAATTTGACAACTTCACTACACTAATCGAATGAATATTAATGTCTTCCTCAATAATCCAAATGAGCAACAGGTCGTGTATGTTTTAACTGAATAATAAATCATCGTTGCAATTAGACAAGAAGAGAAAGAAAATAATCATGAGGATGATAGTATGGAAATACAAAAAGTTTTGTGCCATGAAGCTCTAAACATGCTTGAGAAGCTAAAAATATTTTGGCTTCAACAATAAGGTGTCTATGCTAGCAAGTTATTACGTACTCACAAGTTAAAAGATGTGGGAACAACTCTAAAACATAAATCATTGTCTCAAACAATTTTAGATAAATATTTTATTTAATCTTAAATCTTTAATTTAACATAACATATATTTGTTTTGTAATATACAAACAATTATTACTGTGTGGAGGCAACTTTCCTTAGGGCAAAAATTAGAAAAATTATAATTTATTACGATGTGGAGTTAATTCTTATTTGTATATTTATCATTGTCTTATATTTATATACCTCAAACTCAAGATGCGACAACAAGAAGCATCAAGAATTTGCAAACCAAAAAAACGAAAGTGTGAAATGGGACGCGACTCTGTAAAAAAAGTTTGCAATCTGCATATAAGAAGAAACAATAAGGTAAACTAATAGTGTTATGATGATGAGTGAGATGATAATCAATCTCAATGTGTTTGGTTTGCTCATGAAAGATTGAGGTAAGAAATACGAATAACACTTTATTGTCACTAAACATTGGAGTGGTATGAGAAAGATAAACACCTATATCACCAAGTAACCAACGTAACCAAACTATCTTAATGGTAGTAGACACCATAGCACGATACTTAGCTTTTGTGGAGGATTTAGAGACAAGAGTTTTCTCTTCCAAGAGATAAGAGAATCGCCCAAAAAGATAGAAAGTCAGTGATAGACATGCAATCAGTGGGATCACTAGCCCAATCAACATCCGAGTATACATGCAACTCCAAACACGATACAATGCAAGACTTTGAAAGGGAGTGCCTCAAAGATACCTCAAAATATGAAGAACAACAACTTAATGAACAATAGTAAGGGAAGCACCGAACTGACTGATAATATGAATAACATAAGCAATGTCTGGATGAGTACTAGTACGATAGACAAAGATGCCCACAATAGTGCGATTTAAAGTATGATCCAATAAGTGGGTACCATCATAAGGAAAATATCGAATATTAAACTCAAGAGAAGTATCAACAGTCTTGGTATCAGTAAGACGAGGACGCTCAAGAATGTTAGTTATGTACTTGGACTGAGAGAGAAGAAAACCCTTTGGAGAGAAAGCCACTTCGATACCTAAAAAGTAACGTAGAGAACTCAAGTCTTTCATTTCAAATTGATTAGCCAATTCTAACTTCAACATTGCAATTCCATTAACGTCATCACCAGAAATAACCATGTCTTCAACATATAAAGATTGTAGAATATGATCAGCAGTGGTACACTTTATAAAGAGACTTGAATCATGATTACTAGGACAAAAATCAAGGGAAGATGTCACAATTGAGAACTTTGCAAACTAGGCCCGAGGTGCTTTTTTGAGACCATATAGAGTTTTCTTGAGTCTACACACTTCTCTAGGATTATGAGAGACACAAGGAAGAGGTACCATATAGACTTCTTTTCAAAGATCACTGTTCAAGAAGACATTTTTAACTTCCATTTTAGAGATATGTCATTGACAAACGGTCGTAATTTTTGCAACAAGAGCAAAAATCTCTTCATGATCTATACCATATTCTTGAGAAAATCCCTTTGCTACCAGTTGAGCTTTGTATCGCTTGATTGACTCATTAGACTTGGTTTTGATTTCATTGACCCAGTGAAAACCAACTTCCTTTTTATTAAATGGTAAAGATACCAAATTCCAAGTTTCTGTCTTATATAAAGTAGAAAGTTCCTCAACCATAGTCTGTTGCCAAACGGGATCTAATGTTGCCTCTCTATATGATAAAAGGCTCAGAGAGATTGTGAATAAAGGCTAAAAAAGAAGTATAAGAAACATAATAACAAGAATAAGCTAAATATGACAGTTTAGTAGATTTATTATGGTGCTAAGGATAATGAGGCAGAGAATCCATAGTCTCAAGAGATGTTTAAGTGGCCTCAAGAATAGAGTGAATATCAAATATCAAAGTACCAGTATCTACATGATCAACAATGCGAGCCCTGTGAGAATAGTGAGGAGGAAAGAGGGTAATTGGAACATGAGAATGAGAAACATGGTGTAATGTATCTATAGTGGGTGGAACATGAGATGATAAGTTATTTGTATCATCAAAGAATGATCAATGCAGATGAGACCATATTAAGTAAGATTATGAGAATTAATGGGAATGGAAAAGAAATTTATATGCTTAAAAAACACAATATGACGAGATACATATAATTTTTGGGCAATTGGATCAAAACAACGATATCCCTTTTGACTATTACCATAACCTAGAAAAACACATATGGCGGAGCGAGGAAATAACTTACTATGCTTTACATGAGGTTGAAGGATAAAACAAGTACAACCAAAGATATAGTCAAGAGCATACCCATATAACTTTTCAAAAGGAGACAAACCTAAGGTGTGAGATGATGAAATCTTATTAATTATATGGATAGATGTAAGAACTGTTTTGCCCTAGAAAACACTAGGGACATAGGCAGGCAACAAAAGGGAATGAGCAGTTTCAACATGTCAGTATTTCTTTCAGCAACACCGTTTTGCTCTAGAGTGTCAATACAAGAAGTTTGGTGACTAGTTCCATCTAAAATAAGCAATTCAAAATATTTATTGGAATTGTACTTTCTACCTAAATCATAGGATAATAGTAGAATATTGAGTTTGACATAAACTCTAAATGCACTATAGGTAGGCAACAAAAGGGAATGAGCAGTCTTAACAATGTGTCAGTGTTTCTTTCAATAACACCATTTTGCTCTAGAGTGTCAATACAAGAAGTTTGGTGACTAGTTCCATCTAAAATAAGCAATTCAAAATATTTATTGCAACTGTACTTTCTACCTAAATCATAGGATAATAGTAGAATATTGAGTTTTGACATAAACTCTAAATGCACTATAGATGCTAAAAAAATCAAGAGGATGTTTCATAAGATAGATCCAACAATAATGAGTGTAATCATTAATAAAAGAAACATAATATTGAGAACCCCCTTTTGTAGTAATAGGGAAGACCCTTACACATCAGAGTGAACCAAATCAAATGGTGTACAAGATGAAGAAATATTTCGATTAAAAGGTAAAACATAAATCAAGTTTACAACCACAAAAAAATGAAAATATCACGAGTTTGCAAATTTCCTAAGGCTCCCGTAGAAGGTAAGTATCTTAAACGAGAGGCCGAAACATGACTTAGACGAAAATACCCAAATCTAGGGGAAGAAGAACTCAAACATAACGATGACAAGTCAACACTATAAGCTGCAACATTAGAAAATTTTAACTTTTCCAAAACATATAGGTCTACGACCTCTCATAATTAGCTTTTGGGATTATGGATCCTGCACATGACAAGAAGTTAAATAAAATGAAACTGATGATAAGAGCTTGAAAACACACAATTACTTAGTGGTTTATGGGGACTATTTGGGAGAAATTAGGCTTAAGTTGGTAAATTTGCTTAATATTTTCATAAATGTCTTTTACGGGATTATGAGTGTGTTTGAGTATTTTCAGGGATCTATGCTAAATGTTATGCTCGGATGAAGAACCATGTCAGCAACAAAATGAGTGATGAGTAGAAATAAACGGATCGAGAATCGGAGTTGACTAAGAGGAGATTCTAGATTTCGCTCTAGTTTGAGCATGCTTTGGTGTTACGACAGTAACTTGAGTTGTAGACCTCGGATTAAGATGATTCTTGGACTGTTGGAAAGCTGATTCAAAGGAATACATTTATCACTCTCCAAATTTCATCGTTATTAGGCTTAAAAATCACTATCTTTGGAGTGTTGAGGAATGATACGAGGTTTGAATTGAAGAAGAGGAATTAATCACCATGCCATAGCACAGTTAGTCCAGAATCAACCATGCCACATCATAGTGCCAGGGCATAGTCACGACAGTTGGAAATTTATTTTCTATTTTTGACTAGGAATATAGGGTTTAAGAGTCCTAAACTAAGTAGAATTAAGGAAAACAAAACCCTAATCCTTGTGGGATATAAATAGTCTTTTAGTATTATTTTGGAGATTCTTTGAGAGAGATCAAGAGGAAAACTATTAGAAGAAAAGAAAAAAGCATCAGAATTGCTGGAGCTTTTGGAGCAAAATCATAGAGAAGTTTTTCTTTGTTTCTCCTTAAACTCCTGATTTTTGTTTTAATAAAGATGATTGTTTCTTTCATAATTGCTATGAACTAATTTTATTTCCTAGGGCTAAGATGTAGCCCAATCTCTTGATTATGTGTTGATTTATTTATGTTGTTTTTTATTAAGATTTCTTCCTAAGTTTTATTATTATGCCTAATGCTTTTGATTTTTAAGGGCCCAAGAATTGAATGAATTAATGGACTAAGTTGAGATCGAGAGATGATATTTAGTTGGTCTACGATAGTAAAACCATAGGTTGAGTGAACACTAGAGATATGTTACTGCGATTTGTGAGGTTTTGGTAAACTCCATAAAACATAATGATCTTCGATTGCTTAAATCTGATTAGAGATAATTTGGGTTAGTAATTAGGAGTTAATCTGATAATTGTTCGAGAAATAATTATTGGAAATTTAGGGTGTTTGACCTTTAGGAAGAGCTTAATGAAATTAGCATAAGTTATCAATACATAGGAATAAGAGTTGGTGTGAAATCTTTGCCCTAGGTCTAGTCATCTTGCATTAAAACCAAAGATTTACTTAGTTGTTTTCTCTTAAGTTTTTTAGTTAATTTCAATTGTTAATTTTAATTTAGATTTTTCTTGAAAAAAATTGTGATTAGATAGTAATTAGATAGTAAATTTTGGTAATTGATAGTAGTAATTCCCTTGGGTTTGACATCCGTATTCGTACACTTTATTACTTGCACGATTTCATAGACTTGCGAGACTTGCGAAAATCACAACAACTGAGTAACCAGAGTCACATAAGTGACCAATGAAAACAAGATTCAATGTGAGTTTAGGAATATGGTAAACTTTAGGAACATGATAAACTTTAGGAAGAGATAAACAAGGTGTGCCAATTGATCTAACCTGTACTAAGGGCATAAGAGTGCCATTAGTAGTCATGACAAACACAATGTTTTAGGACATAATGAAGTGAATGAAGATAAGTGACAGGCTGTAGGATTTAAGATCCACATGGAAGAAAAAGAACTTAGGGATGACAAACCTATAGGGGAAAAGGCAAACATAGTATGTTTCAAGAAACTTCTAAAACTGCTCAACAAAGATGGCTATTGCGGGATTAGAGATGATGTAGTTCCAAATCCAAATGAGTCTAATGGTGTTACAATTGCTACAGTATTAGATTGTGGAGGCCTATAAGGTCATTTGTTTCTTGACTTCTATGGAAGAAGTTGTTGTTGTTGTGACTGTCCTAGTTTAGGACATTGAGCCTTCTGATGACCTTTTTGCTTACAGAAATTACTTTCATCACTACCAATACCATTAATCTTCAACTAAGACTTGTTTTGATAGTTAAAAAGTGGTCTGAAAGGTATTGCTAATGTAATAGCCACTTTCTACTCAAATACTCATAATGAAATACATATAAAATAATATAAAGAAATTGGGTCCAAAATTTTCTTTTTATTAAATATATATATATATATATATATTCTTTACAACATATACATTTTTACACAAAATTATAATGTGTACAAAAGTCATCAAAAACATAATAGACAGTGTAACCGCTTCTCCTCGAGCGACGACATCCATCCGACCGTGTCCTCACCTAGATCCTGCAAAACATAGGAAAACAACGGGGTGAGCACTAAAATAATGCTTAGTAAGTAAATCCTCTACTCATCTATCCCCGTAACTCTCTCTCTCCAATTCTTTCCTTACAACTTCTCATTCAATTTCTCTTTGGTACTTCTTTCTCTTTCTCTTTCTCTTAGAACTCTTTTCTATTAACTTCTTTAGTAAGTCACGGCCCTATCTTATCGGGGGCATGGCCAGGACTCGCTCCCACTCTACGTGACCTCTACTCATTCTAGCCGATCGGACTCGGTTATGCATGGATTCGGAACCCTAGGCCACGTGAGTGTATAATCTCTCTCTCGGGTACTTGGGTATAGCCCTCATCTGCATGCACTCTCACGGGCTATACCACTTCTCTATCTCATACTCATGCCACTCTCTCAATGCGGCGTACATGCGGGAATACTCTACCCATTACTCACGGGTTCCCCATCGTACAACCTACTCTATTCTCTTTCTCTTAACTCTTAAAGTAGCTTATACTCAAATTCTCTACTATGTCTCAAGCTACTTCTTGAGTGTATAAACAAATGTGTATAGATAGCTCATGCTCACTAATGCACTTATGAAATGCCAAATGCAATGTTTCATCAAAACTGTCATTCTGCACAGGTTGCACTAAAAAGGCCATAACTTGCGTTATGCACCTCGGATTGCTACGGTTTTGGTCTCGTTTTAAAGCTTAGAAACAGGGCTATAACTTCTATGTTTTGATCTCAGCTCAGTTCAATCTGTAAGATGCCCAACAATTACTTAGAAAGTCACGGCAGTGACAGGGCAGATTTCACCTAGGCATTTCATCAAGCAACTCATGTGCATAAAAACACTCTACTAAAATTACTACTATACTTCATTCTCTAGCCATCCAAAATGGAAGAAAACTCCCTCATATAACCATAATCCCTGTCAAGAAAAGCACTTCCAAAAAGGTTTACAGAACATCTCTCAAATTCCATTTCTCATCACACATCAAAAACACTTCTCATAATACATATTCAACTCAACTCAATTCTCAACAACATAACATACT